>NW_021823037.1:24109-64537 GCF_901001165.1 Salmo trutta
GAGAGAGAGAGACAGAGACAGAGAGAGAGACAGAGAGAGATGGAGAGAGAGACAGAGAGAGAGACAGAGAGACAGAGAGAGACACAGAGAGAGACACAGAGAGAGACACAGAGAGAGACAGAGAGAGAGAGAGAGGGAGAGAGAGAGAGAGAGAGAGAGACAGAGAGAGACAGAGAGTTGCTCCATTTCTATAATCAACACTTGTATTCCAGTTTCAACAGCAGAAGAGATTTCATAGTGTTTATTATACACAATTACACAGATCAGTCAGTTTCCCCACATCCCATTTCCTCTCAGGCAGATGAAGAGACTCTATAGGCAAAGGCCTTTATAAAGGACAAAAGAACCTGACCTGAAATAAAACTCCCTCATATATTTCCCAGTGGAATGTTCTGTCTCTCTCCGAGTTAAAAAGCTTTCTCCAGACGGCTATGAGTCACATCAGTTAATTAAGACCACACGTTATGAATCAGTGTTAATGAAAACGCAGCGTTCAAATGGACTTTATTTTAATAATCACTAATGTTTTTTTTAAATTCTGATATTTTTAACATTCAGATCCAAACAAACCTAAAATGGACTAAAAGGTTGGAAATGCGTTTGTGCATAAAGAGATAATTAGACTAATGCTTCAGCGTTTTTCATTACGGTTTGAATAGAATAGTAAGCAAACACATTAACAAGACAGGACAAAGTGGAAACAGACTGAAACATTAACAAGACAGGACAAAGTGGAAACAGACTGAAACATTTAACAAGACAGGACAAAGTGGAAACAGACTGAAACATTTAACAAGACAGGACAAAGTGGAAACAGACTGAAACATTTAACAAGACAGGACAAAGTGGAAACAGACTGAAACATTAACAAGACAGGACAAAGTGGAAACAGACTGAAACATTTAACAAGACAGGACAAAGTGGAAACAGACTGAACATTTAACAAGACAGGACAAAGTGGAAACAGACTGAAACATTTAACAAGACAGGACAAAGTGGAAACAGACTGAATCATTTAACAAGACAGGACAAAGTGGAAACAGACTGAAACATTTAACAAGACAGGACAAAGTGGAAACAGACTGAAACATTTAACAAGACAGGACAAAGTGGAAAAAGACTGAAACACTAACAAGACACTACAAAGTGGAAACAGACTGAAACATTTAACAAGACAGGACAAAGTGGAAACAGACTGAATCATTAACAAGACAGGACAAAGTGGAAACAGACTGAAACATTTAACAAGACAGGACAAAGTGGAAACAGACTGAAACATTTAACAAGACAGGACAAAGTGGAAACAGACTGAATCATTTAACAAGACAGGACAAAGTGGAAACAGACTGAAACATTTAACAAGACAGGACAAAGTGGAAACAGACTGAATCATTTAACAAGACAGGACAAAGTGGAAACAGACTGAAAATTTAACAAGACAGGACAAAGTGGAAACAGACTGAAACATTTAACAAGACAGGACAAAGTGGAAACAGACTGAAACATTTAACAAGACAGGACAAAGTGGAAACAGACTGAACATTTAACAAGACAGGACAAAGTGGAAACAGACTGAAACATTTAACAAGACAGGACAAAGTGGAAACAGACTGAAACATTTAACAAGACAGGACAAAGTGGAAACAGACTGAAACATTTAACAAGACAGGACAAAGTGGAAACAGACTGAAACATTTAAACAACAGGACAAAGTGGAAACAGACTGAAACATTAACAAGACGGACAAAGTGGAAACAGACTGAAACATTTAACAAGACAGGATAAAGTGGAAACAGACTGAAACATTTAACAAGACAGGACAATGGAAACAGACTGATCATTTAACAACAGGACAAAGTGAAACAGACTGAACATTTAACAAGACAGGACAAAGTGGAAACAGACTGAAACATTTAACAAGACCGGACAAAGTGGAAACAGACTGAAACATTTAACAAGACAGGACAAAGTGGAAACAGACTGAAAATAACAAGACAGGACAAAGTGGAAACAGACTGAAACATTTAACAAGACAAAGTGGAAACAGACTGAAACATTTAACAAGACAGGACAAAGTGGAAACAGACTGAAACATTTAACAAGACAGGACAAAGTGGAAAAAGACTGAAACACTAACAAGACACTACAAAGTGGAAACAGACTGAAACATTTAACAAGACAGGACAAAGTGGAAACAGACTGAATCATTTAACAAGACAGGACAAAGTGGAAACAGACTGAAACATTTAACAAGACAGGACAAAGTGGAAACAGACTGAAACTTTTAACAAGACAGGACAAAGTGGAAACAGACTGAAACATTAACAAGACAGGACAAAGTGGAAACAGATTGAAACATTTAACAAGACAGGACAAAGTGGAAACAGACTGAAACATTAACAAGACAGGACAAAGTGGAAACAGACTGAAACATTTAACAAGACAGGACAAAGTGGAAACGACTGAAACATTTAACAAGACAGGACAAAGTGGAACAGACTAAAACATTTAACAAGACAGGACAAAGTGAAACAGACTGAAACATTTAACAAGACAGGACAAAGTGGAAACAGACTGAAACATTTAACAAGACAGGACAAAGTGGAAACAGACTGAAACATTTAACAAGACAGGACAAGTGGAAACAGACTGAAACATTTAACAAGACAGGACAAAGTGGAACAGACTGAAACATTAACAAGACAGGACAAAGTGGAAACAGACTGAAACATTAACAAGACAGGACAAAGTGGAAACAGACTGAAACATTTAACAAGACAAAGTGGAAACAGACTGAAACATTAACAAGACAGGACAAAGTGGAAACAGACTGAAACATTTAACAAGACAGGACAAAGTGGAAACAGACTGAAACATTAACAAGACAGGACAAAGTGGAAACAGACTGAAACATTTAACAAGACAGGACAAAGTGGAAACAGACTGAAACATTTAACAAGACAGGACAAAGTGGAAACAGACTGAAACATTTAACAAGACAGGACAAAGTGGAAACAGACTGAAACATTTAACAAGACAGGACAAAGTGGAAACAGACTGAAACATTAACAAGACAGGACAAAGTGGAAACAGACTGAAACATTTAACAAACAGGACAAAGTGGAAAGACTGACACATTTAACAGACAGACAAAGTGGAAACAGACTGAAACATTTAACAAGACAGGACAAAGTGGAAACAGACTGAATCATTTAACAAGACAGGACAAAGTGGAAACAGACTGAAACATTTAACAAGACAGGACAAAGAGGAAACAGACTGAAACATTTAACAAGACAGGACAAAGTGGAAAAAGACTGAAACACTAACAAGACACTACAAAGTGGAAACAGACTGAAACATTTAACAAGACAGGACAAAGTGGAAACAGACTGAATCATTTAACAAGACAGGACAAAGTGGAAACAGACTGAAACATTTAACAAGACAGGACAAAGTGGAAACAGACTGAAACATTTAACAAGACAGGACAAAGTGGAAACAGACTGAAACATTTAAAGACAGGACAAAGTGGAAACAGACTGAAACATTTAACAAGACAGGACAAGTGGAAACAGACTGAAACATTTAACAAGACAGGACAAAGTGGAAACAGACTGAAACATTTAACAAGACAGGACAAAGTGGAAACAGACTGAAACATTTAACAAGACAGGACAAGTGGAAACAGACTGAAACATTTAACAAGACAGGACAAAGTGGAAACAGACTGAAACATTTAACAAGACAGGACAAAGTGGAAAAAGACTGAACACTAACAAGACAGGACAAAGTGGAAACAGACTGAAACATTTAACAAGACAGGATAAAGTGGAAACAGACTGAAACATTTAACAAGACAGGACAAAGTGGAAACAGACTGAATCATTTAACAAGACAGGACAAAGTGGAAACAGACTGAAACATTTAACAAGACAGGACAAAGTGGAAACAGACTATAACATTTAACAAGACAGGACAAAGTGGAAACAGACTGAAACATTTAACACAGGACAAAGTGGAAACAGACTGAAAAATTAACAAGACAGGACAAAGTGGAAACAGACTGAAACATTTAACAAGACAAAGTGGAAACAGACTGAAACATTTAACAAGACAGGACAAAGTGGAAACAGACTGAAACATTTAACAAGACAGGACAAAGTGGAAAAATACTGAAACACTAACAAGACACTAAGAAGTGGAAACAGACTGAAACATTTAACAAGACAGGACAAAGTGGAAACAGACTGAATCATTTAACAAGACAGGACAAAGTGGAAACAGACTGAAACATTTAACAAGACAGGGACAAAGTGGAAACAGACTGAAACATTTAACAAGACAGGCAAAGTGGAAACAGACTGAACATTCACAAGGACAGGACAAAGTGGGAAACAGATTGAAACATTTAACAAGACAGGACAAAGTGGAAACAGACTGAAACATTAACAAGACAGGACAAAGTGGAAACAGACTGAAACATTTAACAAGACAGGACAAAGTGGAAACAGACTGAAACATTTAACAAGACAGGACAAAGGAAACAGACTGAAACATTTAACAAGACAGGACAAGTGGAACGACTGAAACATTTAACAAGACAGGACAAAGTGGAAACAGACTGAAACATTTAACAAGACAGGACAAAGTGGAAACAGACTGAAATCATTTAACAAGACAGGACAAAGTGAAAACAGACTGAAACATTTAACAAGACAGGACAAAGTGGAAACATACTGAAACATTTAACAAGACAGGACAAAGTGGAAACCGACCTGAAACATTAACAAGACAGGACAAAAGTGGAAACAGACTGAAACATTAACAAGACAGGACTCAAGTGGAAAGACTGAAACATTTAACAGACAAAGTGGAAACAGGACTGAAACATTAACAAGACAGGACAAAGTGGAAACAGACTGAAACATTTAACAAGACAGGACAAAGTGGAAACAGACTGAAACATTTAACAAGACAGGACGAAGTGGAAACAGACTGAAACATTAACAAGACAGGACAAAGTGGAAACAGACTGAAACATTTAACAAGACAGGACAAAGTGGAAACAGACTGAAACATTTAACAAGACAGGACAAAGTGGAAACAGACTGAAACATTAACAAGACAGGACAAAGTGGAACAGACTGAAAACATTTAACAAGAAAGGACAAAGTGGAAAACAGACTGAAACATTTAACAAGACAGGACCAAAGTGGAAACAGGACTGAAACCATTTAACAAGACAGGACAAAGTGGAAAGACTGAACATTAACAAGACAGGACAACGTGGCAACAGACTGAAACATTTACCAAGGACCGGACCAAGTGGAAACAGACTGAAACATTTAACAGACAGGACAAAGTGGAAACAGATTGAAACATTTAACAAGACAGGACAAGTGGAAACAGACTGAACATTACAAGACAGGACAAAGTGGAAACAGACTGAAACATTTAACAAGACAGGACAAAGTGGAAACAGACTGAAACATTTAACAAGACAGGACAAAGGGGAAACAGACTGAAACATTTAACAAGACAGGACAAAGTGGAACAAGACTGAAACATTAACAGACAGGACAAAGTGGAAACAGACTGAAACATTTAACAAGACAGACAAGTGGAAACAGACTGAAACATTTAACAAGACAATGTGGAAACAGACTGGAACATTTAACAAGACAGGACAAAGTGGAAAACAGGACCTGAAACATTTAACCAAGACAGGACAAAGTGGAAACAGACTGAAACATTTAACAACAGGACAAAGTGGAAACAGACTGAAACATTAACAAGACAGACAAAGTGGAACAGACTGAAACATTTAACCAGAGACAAAGTGGAAACAGACTGAAACATTAACAAGACAGGACAAAGTGGAAACAGACTGAAACATTTAACAAGACAGGACAAAGTGGAAACAGACTGAAACATTAACAAGACAGGACAAGTGGAAAAAGACTGAAACATTTAACAAGACCGGACAAAGTGGAAACAGACTGAAACATTTAACAAGACAGGACAAAGTGGAAACAGACTGAATCATTTAACAAGACAGGACAAAGTGGAAACAGACTGAAACATTTAACAAGACAGGACAAAGTGGAAACAGACTGAAACATTTAACAACAGGACAAAGTGAAACAGACTGAAACATTTAACAAGACAGGACAAAGTGGAAACAGACTGAAACATTTAACAGACAGGACAAAGTGGAAACAGACTGAAACATTTAACAAGACAGGACAAAGTGGAAACAGACTGAAACATTTAACAAGACAGGACAAAGTGGAAACAGACTGAAACATTTAACAAGACAGGACAAAGTGGAAACAGACTGAAACTTTAACAAGACAGGACAAAGTGGAAACAGACTGAAACATTAACAAGACAGGACAAAGTGGAAACAGACTGAAACATTTAACAAGACAGGACAAAGTGGAAACAGACTGAAACATTTAACAAGACAGGACAAAGTGGAAACAGACTGAAATATTAACAAGACAGGACAAAGTGGAAACAGACTGAAACATTTAACAAGACAGGACAAAGTGGAAACAGACTGAAACATTAAGAAGACAGGACAAAGTGGAAACAGACTGAAAATTTAACAAGACAGGACAAAGTGGAAACAGATTGAAACATTTAACAAGACAGGACAAAGTGGAAACAGACTGAAACATTTAACAAGACAGGACAAAATGGAAACAGACTGAAACATTTAACAAGACAGGACAAAGTGGACACAGACTGAACATTAACAAGACAAGACAAGTGGAAACGATTGAAACATAAAGATTGAAATTGATACAACAGGTGTAGTAGACCTCACAGTGAAATGCTGAATACAACAGGTAGTAGACCTCACAGTGAAATGCTGAATACAACAGGTGTAGTAGACCTCACAGTGAAATGCTGAATACAACAGGTGTAGTAGACCTCACAGTGAAATGCTGAATACAACAGGTGTAGTAGACCTTACAGTGAAATGCTGAATACAACAGGTGTAGTAGACCTCACAGTGAAATGCTGAATACAACAGGTGTAGTAGACCTCACAGTGAAATGCTGAATACAACAGGTGTAGTAGACCTTACAGTGAAATGCTGAATACAACAGGTGTAGTAGACCTCACAGTGAAATGCTGAATACAACAGGTGTAGTAGACCTCACAGTGAAATGCTGAATACAACAGGTGTAGTAGACCTTACAGTGAAATGCTGAATACAACAGGTGTAGTAGACCTCACAGTGAAATGCTGAATACAACAGGTGTAGTAGACCTTACAGTGAAATGCTGAATACAACAGGTGTAGTAGACCTCACAGTGAAATGCTGAATACAACAGGTGTAGTAGACCTTACAGTGAAATGCTGAATACAACAGGTGTAGTAGACCTCACAGTGAAATGCTGAATACAACAGGTTAGTAGACCTCACAGTGAAATGCTGAATACAACAGGTGTAGTAGACCTCACAGTGAAATGCTGAATACAACAGGTGTAGTAGACCTCAGTGAAATGCTGAATACAACAGGTGTAGTAGACCTTACAGTGAAATGCTGAATACAACAGGTGTAGTAGACCTTACAGTGAAATGCTGAATACAACAGGTGTAGTTGACCTCACAGTGAAATGCTGAATACAACAGGTGTAGTAGACCTCACAGTGAAATGTTTACTTACAGGCTCTAACCAATAGTGACATTTTTAAGTAAAAAGGTATTAGGTGAACAATAGGTAGGTAAAGAACAAATAAAAATAACAGTAGAGAGGCTATATACAGTAGAGAGGCTATATACAGTAGAGAGGTTATATACAGTAGAGAGGCTATATACAGTAGAGAGGTTATAACAGTAGAGAGGCTATATACAGTAGAGAGGCTATATACAGTAGAGAGGCTATACAGTAGAGAGGTATACAGTAGAGAGGCTATATACAGTAGAGAGGCTATATACAGTAGAGAGGCTATATACAGTAGAGAGGCTATATACAGTAGAGAGGTTATAACAGTAGAGAGGCTATATACAGTAGAGGCTATATACAGTAGAGAGGCTATATAAACTAGAGACTATAACAGTAGAGAGGCTATATACAGTAGAGAGGCTATATACAGTAGAGAGGCTATAACAGTAGAGAGGCTATATACAGTAGAGAGGTTATATACAGTAGAGAGGTTATATACAGTAGAGAGGCTATATACAGTAGAGAGGCTATAACAGTAGAGAGGTTATACAGTAGAGAGGCTATATACAGTAGAGAGGCTATATACAGTAGAGAGGCTATATACAGTAGAGAGGCTATATACAGTAGAGACTATAACAGTAGAGAGGTTATATACAGTAGAGAGGCTATATACAGTAGAGAGGCTATATACAGTAGAGGTTATATACAGTAGAGAGGCTATATACAGTAGAGAGGCTATATACAGTAGAGAGGATATATACAGTAGAGAGGCTTTATACAGTAGAGAGGCTATATACAGTAGAGAGGCTGTATACAGTAGAGAGGCTATATACAGTAGAGAGGTTATATACAGTAGAGAGGCTATAACAGTAGAGAGGCTATATACAGTAGAGGGGATATATACAGTAGAGGCTACATACAGTAGAGAGGCTATAACAGTAGAGAGGCTACATACAGTAGAGAGGCTATATACAGTAGAGAGGCTATAACAGTAGAGAGGTTATATACAGTAGAGAGGCTATATACAGTAGAGAGGCTATAACAGTAGAGAGGTTATTTACAGTAGAGGATATATATACAGTAGAGAGGCTATATACAGTAGAGAGGCTATACAGTAGGAGGAGGCTATATTGAGGTAGTATGTACATGTAGATATGGTTAAAGTGACTCTGCATATATGATGAGCAGAGAGTAGCAGCAGCGTAAAAGAGGTTGGGGGGTGAATTTATAGTTATCTCTCCCTGCTAGAGAGATGCTCTGTCTGGCCCTGCTCTCCTCTCCTCTCCCCTCCCAGCGAATACAGGCTGAGCCAAGGAGACAACGCTGGTCATGTGAATGAGGCAGTAGGCATCTATTTATGGTGGTGTCTCTGTCCTGACCGCGGCCCCTGCCAGTGACATGGAAGGAGATGGAGGACATTGTTGTACTCTGCTAAAAACTGCAGTTTCATGATCCAACATGTCAATTAGCAGCAAGGAGAAGAGGGAAGTTAGTAAATCGGGTCGGTGCGACAAGGAGAAGAAGGGCTAACCCTCAATGTTAGGGACGGCATGTAGAGCTGCCTCCTCTCCCCTCCTCCCCTCCACCCTCCCCTCCCCTCCCTCCCTCCTCTCCCTCCTCTCCCCTCCTCTCCCTCTCCTCTCCTCTCCTCATCCTCTCCTCTCCTCTCCTCTCCTCCCTCCCCTCCCCCTCCTCACCTCCACCTCACCTCACCTCACCTCACCTCACCTCCCTCCCCTCCCCTCCCCTCACCTCACCTCACCTCATCTCATCTCACCTCACCTCACCTCACCTCCCCTCCCCTCCCCTCACCTCACCTCACCTCTCCCAGGCTGGGAGATCTCATTCACATCAGGGGCACAGTGCAGAAAACTCAGCTGGCAAAACTTTTACCCATTCAGCCAGGACATTCAGCCAGGACATTCAGCCAGGACATTCAGTCAGGACATTCAGCCAGGACATTCAGCCAGGACATTCAGTCAGGACATTCAGCCAGGACATTCAGTCAGGACATTCAGCCAAGACATTCAGCCAGGATATTCAGTCAGGACATTCAGCCAGGACATTCAGCCAGGACATTCAGCCAGGACATTCAGCCAGGACTTTCAGCCAGAGATTCAGCCAGGATATTCAGCCAGAAGACTCAGCCAGGAGATTCAGCCAGGAGATTCAGCCAGGAGATTCAGCCAGGAGAGCCAGCCAGGAGACATAATCTGACTCCAGACAGAGTGAGGTGGGCGGATGCCATTCAGCACATAGCAGTTTCTGTGATTACCTCTCTACAGAGTCAGCTGTTCCTGGAGACCCAGCCAGCTGCAGCCAGTGTGATCTGCAGCCAGTCTGATCTGCAGCCAGTCTGATCTGCAACCAGTCTGATCTGCAGCCAGTCTGATCTGCAGCCAGTTTGATCTGCAACCAGTCTGATCTGCAGCCAGTCTGATCTGCAGCCAGTCTGATCTGCAGCCAGTCTGATCTGCAACCAGTCTGATCTGCAGCCAGTCTGATCTGCAGCCAGTCTGATCTGCAACCAGTTTGATCTGCAACCAGTTTGATCTGCAGCCAGTCTGATCTGCAGCCAGTCTGATCTGCAACCAGTCTGATCTGCAGCCAGTCTGATCTGCAACCAGTCTGATCTGCAGCCAGTCTGATCTGCAGCCAGTCTGATCTGCAACCAGTTTGATCTGCAGCCAGTCTGATCTGCAACCAGTCTGATCTGCAACCAGTCTGATCTGCAGCCAGTCTGATCTGCAGCCAGTCTGATCTGCAGCCAGAGGCTCTGACTGCTCTAAAGGCAGTAGCATATCTGTGTTCTGCTGTGTCATTCCACCTGCTGCAGTCTGAGGCTAGCATCCCAAATGACACCCTATTCTCTATTATGCGCACTACTTTTGACTGAGGCCCAAGACACTAGTAGGGAATATGGTGTCATTTAGAACGGTCCTGGAACTCGCTGAGATCAGGGGCCAGGGCGGATCGCATCATAATAACACAAAGTCTGTGTTCCAAATGGCACCCTATTCCCTATATAGTGTACTACTTTATTTTGACCAGGGCCCATAGGGGGCCATTTGGGATGCAATCAAAGTTACAAGCACTGGCAGGGTTTCACTCTTTCTATCCTCACCTAGAGGAAAAAGCAGTAGATTGTAACAACTGTGAAGTAAAGCAATCAAAAACACTTGGCTGGGTGGCTGGCTGTGTGGGTGGGTGGGTGGCTGACTGGGTGGGTGGGTGGCTGGCTGGGTGGGTGGCTGGCTGGGTGGGTGGGTGGGTGGGTGGTGGCTGGCTGGGTGGGTGGGTGGCTGGCTGGGTGGCTGACTGGGTGGGTGGCTGGCTGGGTGGGTGGCTGGGTGGCTGGGTGGGTGGGTGGCTGGCTGGGTGGGTGGCTGGGTGGGTGGGTGGGTGGCTGGCTGGTGGCTGGCTGGGTGGGTGGCTGGCTGGGTGGGTGGGTGGCTGGCTGGGTGGCTGACTGGGTGGGTGGCTGGCTGGGTGGGTGGCTGGGTGGCTGGGTGGGTGGCTGGGTGGGTGGCTGACTGGGTGGGTGGCTGACTGGGTGGCTGGCTGACTGGGTGGGTGGCTGGCTGTGGGTGGCTGGTGGCTGGGTGGGTGGGTGGGTGGCTGGCTGGGTGGCTGAGTGGTTGGCTGGCTGGCTGGGTGGGTGGCTGGCTGGCTGGGTGGGTGCTGGTTGGCTGGGTGGGTGGCTGGGGTGGGTGGTGGCTGGCTGGATGGCTGGGTGGGTGGCTGGGTGGGTGGGGTGGGTGGGTGGGGTGGCTGGGTGGCTGGCTGACTGGCTGGCTGGGTGGCTGGCTGGGTGGGTGGCTGACTGGGTGGGTGGCTGGCTGGGTGGGTGGCTGGGTGGCTGGGTGGCTGGGTGCTGACTGGGTGGGCTGGGTGGCTGACTGGGTGGGTGGCTGGCTGGGTGGCTGGGTGGCTGGGTGGCTGACTGGGTGGGTGGCTGGCTGGGTGGGTGGGTGGCTGGGTGGCTGGGTGGGTGGCTGGGTGGCTGACTGGGTGGGTGGGTGGGTGGCTGGCTGGATGGCTGGGTGGGTGGCTGGGTGGGTGGGTGGCTGGCTGGCTGCTGGCTTGGCTGGCTGAACTGGGTGGGTGGATGGCTGGCTGGCTGGCTGGCTGGCTGGTTGGCTGGCTGTGTGTGTGGCTGACTGGGTGGCTGACTGGCTGGGTGGCTGACTGGCTGGGTGTCTGACTGGGTGGGTGGCTGGTTGGCTGACTGGGTGGGGCTGACTGGATGGCTGGGTGGCTGGCTGACTGGCTGGGTGTGCTGACTGGGTGGGTGGCTGACTGAGTGGGTGGGTGGCTGACTGGCTGGGTGGCTGACTGGGTGGATGGCTGGCTGGCTGGCTGCCTGACTGGGTGGATGGCTGGCTGGCTGGCTGGCTGACTGGGTGGCTGGCTGGCTTGGTGGCTGACTGGATGGCTGGCTGGGTGTGTGGCTGGCTGGCTGGCTGGGTGGCTAGCTGGGTGGCTGGCTGGCTGGGTGGGTAGCTGGGTGGCTAGCTGGGTGGCTAGCTGGGTGGCTGGCTGGGTGGCTAGCTGGGTGGCTGGCTGGGTGGCTGGCTGGCTGGGTGGCTGGCTAGTGGCTGACTGGGTGGGTGGCTGGCTGGATGGCTGGGTGGGTGGCTGGGTGGGTGGGTGGCTGGGTGGCTGGCTGACTGGCTGACTGGGTGGCTGACTGGATGGCTGGGTGGCTGGCTGACTGGCTGGGTGGCTGACTGGGTGGGTGGGTGGGTGGCTGGCTGGCTGGCTGGGTGGGTGGCTGGGTGGCTGACTGGCTGGGGGTGGCTGACTGGGTGGCTGGCTTGACCTGGGTGGCTGGCTGGCTTGGTGGCTGACTGGATGGCTGGCTGGGTGTGTGGCTGGCTGGCTGGCTGACTGGCTGGGTGGCTAGCTGGGTGGCTGGCTGGCTGGGTGGGTGGCTGGCTGGCTAGCTGGGTGGCTAGCTGGGTGGCTAGCTGGGTGGCTGGGGTGGCTGGCTGGCTGGGTGGCTAGCTGGGTGGCTGGCTGGGTGGGCTAGCTGGGTGGGCGGGTGGCTAGCTGGATGGCTGGCTAGCTGGGTGGGGTGGCTAGCTGGCTGGGTGGGTGGCTAGCTGGGTGGCTAGCTGGTGGCTGACTGCTAGCTGGGTGGCTAGCTGGGTGGCTAGCTGGGTGGCTAGCTGGGTGGTTAGCTGGGGTGGGTGGCTAGCTGGGTGGCTGGCTGGGTGGCTACCTGGATGGCTGGGTGGGTGACTGGGTGGCTAGCTGGGTGGCTAGCTGGGTGGCTACGGGTGGTGACTGGGGTGGCTAGCTGGGTGGCTAGCTGGGTGGCTGGCTGGCTGGGGTGGCTAGCTGGGTGGCTAGCTGGGTGGCTAGCTGGGTGTTGTGTTAGGTCTTTTTTCTCACCCAACACGGAACAGGGGGCAGATTAGAACACACTGAAATATATGAAGCGTCTGTTTCTATTGTAATAAACGGCTGTATAGGACTTGGGGTCAGTCCCATTTCAGTTCCAGGCAATACAGAAAGTAAAACAAATTTCTAATTCATTTCCAATGTTCCTCATTGAAAAGCATTAAAGAGAATTGGAATTGACCCCAACCCTGCTGCTGTATAGGACGGGGGGGGGTGGGGGGGGGGGGGGATGAAAATCAGGTGGAGGGGGGGGGGGGCGGGGGGGGGGGGGGGGGGGGGGGGGGGATGGGGAGGGGGGGGGGGGGGGGGGGGGGGGGGGAGGGTGGGGGGGGGGGGGGGGGGGGGGGGGGTGTGGGGGGGGGGGGGGGGGGGGGGGGGGGGGGAGGGGGTGGGGGGGGGGGGGGGGGGGGGGGGGGGGGGGGGGGGGGGGGGGGGGGGAGAGGTGCAGTGAGGATGACAGAGTGGAGACGAGAGTTATGTTGGACAGCGTATCCAATTAGCTGGCTGCCCTCACCACAAAACTCGGAATATCACAGACTTTAATGAGAACTTTAGTGAAGAGAGCTCCGGCATCAAACAACCGAATAACCAGGCTGTCATTAGAGGATTATACAGACCATAAAACACCATAAAACACCATAAAACACCTCAAACAGCATAAAACAGCATAAAACAGCATAAAACAGCATAAAACACCATAAACAGCATAAAACAGCATAAAACACCATAAAACAGCATAAAACACCATTAAACAGCATAAAACAGCTGAATAACCAGGCTGTAATTAGAGGATTATACAGACCATAAAACACCATAAAACACCATAAAACACCTCAAACAGCATAAAACACCATAAAACAGCATAAAACAACATAAAACCCCATAAAACACCATAAAACAGCTCAAACAGCATAAAACAGCATAAAACAGCATAAAACAGCTGAATAACCAGGCTGTCATTAGAGGATTAAAACACCATAAAACAGCATAAAACAGCATAAAACAGCATAAAACAACATAAAACACCATAAAACACCATAAAACCTCATAAAACACCATAAAACACCTCAAACAGCATAAAACACCATAAAACACCATAAAACAGCTCAAAACAGCATAAAACAGCTGAATAACCAGGCTGTCATTAGAGAATTATACAGAGCATAAAATAGCATAAAACAGCATAAAACCTCATAAAACATAAAACAGCATAAAACACCTCAAACAGCATAAAACAGCATAAAACACCATAAAACAGCATAAAACACCATAAAACAACATAAACAGTATTCTGAGAGGTAGGTCAGTCTGTATTCTGAGAGGTAGGTCAGTCTGTATTGTGAGAGGTAGGTCAGTCTGTATTCTGAGCGGTAGGTCAGTCTGTATTTCTGAGAGGTAGGTCAGTCTGTATTCTGAGAGGTAGGTCAGTCTGTATTCTGAGAGGTAGGTCAGTCTGTATGGGTAGGTCAGTCTGTATTCTGAGAGGTAGGTCAGTCTGTATTCTGAGAGGTAGGTCAGTCTGTATTGTGAGAGGTAGGTCAGTCTGTATTCTGAGAGGTAGGTCAGTCTGTATTGTGAGAGGTAGGTCAGTCTGTATTCTGAGAGGTAGGTCAGCCTGTATTCTGAGAGGTAGGTGTATTCTGAGAGGTAGGTCAGTCTGTATTGTGAGAGGTAGGTCAGTCTGTATTCGGAGAGGTAGGTCAGCCTGTATTCTGAGAGGTAGGTCAGTCTGTATTCTGAGAGGTAGGTCAGTCTGTATTCTGAGAGGTAGGTCAGTCTGTATTCTGAGAGGTAAGTCAGTCTGTATTCTGAGAGGTAGGTCAGTCTGTATTCTGAGAGGTAGGTCAGTCTGTATTGTGAGAGGTAGGTCAGTCTGTATTGTGAGAGGTAGGTCAGTCTGTATTCTGAGAGGTAGGTCAGTCTGTATTCTGAGAGGTCGGTCAGTCTGTATTCTGAGAGGTAGGTCAGTCTGTATTCTGAGGGATAGGTCAGTCTGTATTGTGAGAGGTAGGTCAGTCTATATTCTGAGAGGTAGGTCAGTCTGTATTCTGAGAGGTAGGTCAGCCTGTATTCTGAGAGGTAGGTCAGTCTGTATTCTGAGAGGTAGGTCAGTCTGTATTCGGAGAGGTAGGTCAGTCTGTATTCGGAGAGGTAGGTCAGTCTGTATTCCGAGAGGTAGGTCAGCCTGTATTCTGAGAGGTAGGTCAGTCTGTATTGTGAGAGGTAGGTCAGTCTGTATTCTGAGAGGTAGGTCAGTCTGTATTCGGAGAGGTAGGTCAGTCTGTATTCGGAGAGGTAGGTCAGTCTGTATTCGGAGAGGTAGGTCAGTCTGTATTCTGATAGGTAGGTCAGTCTGTATTCTGAGGGGTAGGTCAGTCTGTATTCTGCGAGGTAGGTCAGTCTGTATTCTGAGAGGTAGGTCAGTCTGTATTCTGAGAGGTAGGTCAGTCTGTATTCGGAGAGGTAGGTCAGCCTGTATTGTGAGAGGTAGGTCAGCCTGTATTCTGAGAGGTAGGTCAGTCTGTATTCTGAGAGGTAGGTCAGCCTGTATTGTGAGAGGTAGGTCAGTCTGTATTCTGAGAGGTAGGTCAGTCTGTATTCTGAGAGATAGGTCAGTCTGTATTCTGAGAGGTAGGTCAGTCTGTATTCTGAGAGGTAGGTCAGCCTGTATTCTGAGAGGTAGGTCAGTCTGTGTGTCAGAGATTCTTTCCTTTCTCAATACCAGCAGACCCAGCAGAGGACAAGTCATTAATGTTACACTGCTGCTCCATCTCCGTTCCCTAGGAAACAGGTTCCTAGGGAACGGGCGAGAGAGAGCGAGAGAGAGCGAGATAGAGCGAGAGAGATAGAGCGAGCGAGAGAGCGTGAGAAAGAGAGAGAGGGTGTGAGGATAGAGAGGCAAAGACAGCGACTAAAAGAGAGAGCAGAGAGAGTGAGAGAGAAAGAGAGAGCAGGGAGAGAGGGTGAGGGAGGACAGAGAGAGCAGAGAGAGAGCAGGGAGAGACTAAAAGAGAGAGAGAGAGAGCAGGAGAGAGGGGGAGGGAGGACAGAGAGAGCGACTAAAAGAGAGAGAGGATGTGAGGATAGAGAGAGGCAAAGACAGCGACTAAAAGAGAGAGCAGAGAGAGTGAGAGAGAAAGAGAGAGCAGGGAGAGAGGGTGAGGGAGGACAGAGAGAGCAGGGAGAGAGGGTGAGGGAGGACAGAGAGAGCAGAGAGAGAGCAGGGAGAGACTAAAAGAGAGAGCAGAGAGGAAGATAAAGACCCTGTCACAGCAGACACCAACCTGTCTATTCAACTGTCTCATATCATCCAGGCCCCTCAGCTTCATGCTGGAGAAAGAGAGAAAGAGAGAAATAGAGAGAGAGAGAGAGAGAGAGAAGAGAGAGAGAGAGAGAGAGAGAGAGAGAGAGAGAGAGAGAAAGATAGAATGAGAAGAAAAAGAGAGAGAGAGAGAGAGAGAGAGAGAGAGAGAAGAGAGAGAGAGAGAGAAGAGAGAGAGAGAGATATTTGGGATGAGGGTTTGCTATACATATGGATGGAAAGTGGTGTTGTGGGGAAAAACATACGTCATTATAAAATCCATGTACACAAACAGGTGTGCGGTTAAAATTGACCAAAAAAACACACATTTCTTTCCACAGGGCCGTGGGGTGAGACAGGGATGCAGCTTAAGCCCCACCCTCTTCAACATATATATCAACGAATTGGCGAGGGCACTAGAACAGTCTGCAGCACCCGGCCCTCACCCTACTAGAATCTGAAGTCAAATGGCTACTGTTTACTGATGATCTGGTGCTTCTGTACCCAACCAAGGAGGGCCTACAGCAGCACCTAGATCTTCTGCACAGATTCTGTCAGACCTGGACCCTGACAGACCTGGGCCCTGACAGACCTGGGCCCTGCCAGACCTGGGCCTTGACAGACCTGGGCCCTGACAGTAAATCTCAGTAAGACCAAAATAATGGTGTTCCAAAAAAGGTCCAGTCGCCAGGACCACAAAGTACAAATTCCATCTAGACACCGTTGCCCTAGAGCACATAAAAAACTATACATACCTCGGCCTAAATATCAGCGCCACAGGTAACTTCCACAAAGCTGTGAACGAGCTGAGAGACAAGGCAAGAAGGACCTTCTATGCCATCAAAAGGAACGTAATATTCGACATACCAATTAGGATCTGGCTGAAAATACTTGAATCAGTTATAGAACCCATTGCCCTTTATGGTTGTGAGGTCTGGGGTCCCGCTCACCAACCAAGAACTCACAAAATGGGACAAACACCAAATTGAGACTGCATGGAGAATTCTGCAAACATATCCTCCGTCTACAACGTAAAACACCAAATAATGCAGAGCAGAATTAGGACGATACTCGCTAATTATCAAAATCCACAAAAGAGACGTTAAATTCTACAACCACCTAAAAGGAAGTGATTCCCAAACCTTCCATAACAAAGCCATCACCTACAGAGAGATGAACCTGGAGAAGAGTCCCCTAAGCAAGCTGGTCCTGGGGCTCTGTTCACAAACACAAACAGACCCCACAGAGCCCCAGGACAGCAACACAATTAGACCCCACAGAGCCCCAGGACAACAACACAATTAGACCCCACAGAGCCCCAGGACAGCAACACAATTAGACCCATAACCACATTATGAGGAAGCAAAAGGATAATTACTTGACACATTGGAAAGAATTAACAAAATAACAGAGCAAACTAGATGCTATTTGTCCCTAAACAGAGAGAACACAGTGGCAGAATACCTGACCACTGTGACTGACCCAAACTTAAGGAAAGCTTTGACTATGTACAGACTCAGTCTGTCAGGTGGGAGGTGTAGCTGGTGCATGAAGTCAGGCGCAGGAGAGCGGAGATGAGTGAACAACGCACTTTACAAGAGAAAACAGCACAAAGTAACAAAACCAATGCGCGAACAATAACGGTTTGCCATGCAACACGGATGAACACAGCACCCGGAACAAACCAGCCGGAAACATACCGACCCTAACAAATAAACAAACACACACAAAGACACGGGGGGGAAACAGAGGGTTAAAGACAATGACCCGTAATTGAGAAATGAAAACCAGGGAAACCAATGGAAAATGAAAAGTGGATCGGCGATGGCTAGAAGACCGGCGACGTCGACCGCCGAGCGCCGCCCGAACGAGGAGAGGAACCGACTTCGGCGGAAGTCGTGACTCAGTGAGCGTAGCCTTGCTATTGAGAAAGGCCGACGTAGGCAGACATGGCTCTCAAGAGAAGACAGGCTATGTGCAACACTGCCCACAAAATGAGGTGGAAACTGAGCTGCCCTTCCTAGCCTCCTGCCCAAATGTATGACCATATTAGAGACACATTTTTCCCTCAGATTACACAGATCCACTAAGAATTAGAAAACAAATCCAATTATGATGAACTCCCATATCTACTGGGTGAAATACCACAGTGTTCCATCACAGCAGCAAGATGTGTGACCTGTTTCCATTAGAAAAGGTCAACCAGTGAAGAACAAACACCATTGTAAATACAACCCATATTTATGTTTATTTATTTTCCCTTTTGTACTTTAACTATTTGCACATCGTTACAACACTGTAAATAGACATAATATGACATTTGTAATGTCTTTATTCTTTTGGAACTTTTGTGAGTGTAATGTTTACTGTTAGTTTGTATTGTTTATTTCACTTTTTAACGTTTATTATCTATTTCACTTGCTTTGGCAATGTTAACATGTTTCCCCTGCCAATAAAGGAGTTAAACTGAAAATGGAATTGAATTGAGAGGAGATAGAGAGAGCGATAAAGAGAGGGAGAGAGAGAGAGAGAGCGAGCGAGAGAGAGAGAGAGAGAGAGAGAGAGAGAGAGAGAAAGCGATAAAGAGAGGGAGAGAGAGAGAGGGAGAGAGAGAGAGAGAGAGAGCGAGAGAGAGAGGAGAGAGAGAGAAAGAGAGGAGGGAGAGAGAGAGAGAGAGAGAGAGAGAGAGAGAGAGAGAGAGAGAAAGAGAGGGAGGAGAAAGAGAGAGAGAGACAGAGAGAGAGACAGAGAGAGAGACAGAGAGAGAGACAGAGAGAGAGACAGAGAGAGAGACAGAGAGAGAGAGAGAGAGAGAGATAAAGAGAGGGAGGGAGAGAAAGAGAGAGAGAGACAGAGAGAGAGACAGAGAGAGAGACAGAGAGAGAGACAGAGAGAGAGACAGAGAGAGAGACAGAGAGAGAGACAGAGAGAGAGAGACCAACATTTTCCTTCACTCATGCAAACCGTGTCCTAAGTGATTAAAATCACATTTCATTTCAACGTTCAGCTCCCTTCTCTGAAACTCTCCGTTGGTTTAATTCCAATTCTGACTAATTCTGCTAAATTGAAGGACGGGGGAGAAAATGATTTAGGGATTTGTGCCATGTGAAAGAAAAGCCAGGCCTCACACAGAGAGAAATACACATTCTGTAGACAACATGCTAATTACAACGACAGGAAGACCAGGATATGGACAAGCTCTGTCTACTTCCTCATTTAGAAGAATACCAGTTCATTTACCTGTGACTGGCTGAATTAACCAGTTCATTTACCTGTGACTGGCTGAATTAACCAGTTCATTTACCTGTGACTGGCTGAATTAACCAGTTCATTTACCTGTGACTGGCTGAATTAACCCCAGTCAGTGGGAGGACGAGAAGGCATCAACATGAGATGAGGTGCAACCCCCCCAAAAACATTTATACGAGCATTAAGGAAAGAACAAACAGATACCCTCGCCCACAATTACAGTAAAACCTGCATCACAGCACAGTTAAAAAGAACATATATGGCGAATAGAAATCCAATATGGATGGTGTTAAGAGATAGATGGGAGGGGGTTGAATGGAGCTGAACGGTGGGACAAATAACAACAAGATAAACACAATGTAAAACATACGGGGGTCTGTCAAATGTTTATAGGTTCAGAACTGTTGTGAAATAACACAGTTACCAAATAGAAAATCAACCTGGATGGACATCAGAAACAGAGGAAGGACAGGACTAAAAAATAAATATATATTTAACTATTATAAAATAGATTGTCTGTAAAATGTATATAGTTTATGTATAAGATGGATGTAGAAGTTTATGTGTTGTTGTTTATTAGTTTACTCCAATTAGGGGAAGGGTGGGTTGTCAGACGTCCTGACCCTTGTAAGAGGTCATTTTCTATAGTAGAGTAGGTCAGGGCGTGAAGGGGGGTGTTTTGGGTGTTTTTTTCTATGTTGTCTATTTCTATGTTTAAGTTCTAGTTTATCTATTTCTATGTTGGGTTGTGTTTGGATTGACCTTCAATTGGAGGCAGCTGATCCTCGTTGTCTCTAATTGGAGGTCCTATTTATGTTGATGTTTGTCCCACCTGTGTTTGTGGGTGATTATATCTATTGAGTGGTGTGTTTTCCTCTCTGTGCCACGTTTTGTTGTTTTTTTGGTGTTTCAAGTATTTAGTGTATTTCAGTGTATTTTAGTGTCTTTGCATTTAGTTTCACGAAATAAATATAATAGGTGGAACTACGAACACGCTGCATTTTGGTCCGATCAACAGCCGTGACGTGGGTAGAGTTAGGGGAAATTAATAAAGGAAAATATATTTTACAAATATATACACTACAGTTCAAAAGCTTTTTTTTTGTCCGTTAAAATAACATCATATTGATCCGAAACACAGTGTAGACATTGTTAATGTTGTAAACGACTATTGTAGCTGGAAACGACAGATTTTTTTAATGGAATATCTACATAGGCGTACAGAGGCCCATTATCAGCAACCATCACTCCTGTGTTCCAAATGGCACATTGTGTTAGCTAATCCAAGTTTATCGTTTTAAAAGGCTAATTGATCATTAGAAAACCCTCTTGCAATTATGTTAGCACAGCTGAAAACTGTTGTTCTGATTAAAGAAGCAATAAAACTGGCCTTCTTTAGACTAGTTGAGTATCTGGAGCATCAGCATTTGTGGGTTCGATTACAGGCTCAAAATGGTCAGAAACAAAGACCTTTCTTCTGAAACTCGTCAGTCTATTCTTGTTCTGAGAAAGGAAGGCTATTCCTTACGAGAAATTGCCAAGAAACTGAAGATCTCGTACAACGCTGTGTACTACTCCCTTCACAGAACAGCGCAAACTGGCTCTAACCAGAATAGAAAGAGGAGTGGGAGGCCCCGGTGCACAACTGAGCAAGAGGACAAGTACATTAGAGTGTCTAGTTTGAGAAACAGACACCTCACAAGTCCTCAACTGGCAGCTTCATTAAATATTACCCATAAAACACCAGTCTCGACGTCAACAGTGAAGAGGCGACTCCGGGATGTTGAACAAAGACCCATCGGTCCCAATGTGTGTGTGTGTGTGTGTGTGTGTGTGTGTGTGTGTGTGTGTGTGTGTGTGTGTGTGTGTGTGTGTGTGTGTGTGTGTGTGTGTGTGTGTGTGTGTGTGTGTCCTGCTGTCTAACTTGTAATCCGTTAATAATCCCCTATGATCCGTGTGATTGATCAGGACTCTGGGTGATCAGGGTTGTGTGATTGATCAGGATACTGGGTGATCAGGGTTGTGCTCTGCTAATGAAAACAACACCAGCACTGAAAAGCTTTATATATATATATATATATGACTGAAGCGCTTCCTGAGTGTTGCCAAGGCAACGTGAGGATTAGAATCTAAGGTGTCAGTACATTATATAATGTTGAGGCTTGTTGTACAAACATGGACATTGTTCCTTTGACTAGGAAGTACACACTGAGTGGACAGAACAGGTGAATACAGGTGAGCACTATGATCCCTTATTGATGTCACCTGTTAAATCCACTTCAATCAGGGTAGATGAAGGGGAGGAGACAGACAGGTTAAAGAAGGATTTTTAAGCCTTGAGACAATTGAGACATGGATTGTGTATGTGTGGCTTTAAGTGCCTTTGAATGGGTGCCAGGTGCACCGGTTTGTGTCAAGAACTGCAACGCTGCTGGGTTTTTCCACACTCAACAGTTTCCCGTGTGAATCCAGAATGTTCCACCACCCAAAGGACATCCAGCCAACTGGACACAACTGTGGGGAAGCATTGGAGTCAACATGGACCAGCATCCCTGTGGAACGCTTTCTACACCTGGTAGAGTCCATGTCCCTGATGAATTGAGGCTGTTCTGAGGGGAAAAAAGGAATACAACTCAATATTAGGAAGGTGTTCTTAATGTTTTGTTCACTCAGTTTATATGATGATACAGCTGGATCATAGATGATAAAGGAAGTCTGTTCTCTCTGCTGGGTTAAACCACCAATAGGAAGCCTTCTGTTCTCTCTGCTGGGTTAAACCACCAATAGGGAGCCTTCTGTTCTCTCTGCTGGGTTAAACCACCAATAGGAAGCCTTCTGTTCTCTCTGCTGGGTTAAACCACCAATAGGGAGCCTTCTGTTCTCTCTGCTGGGTTAAACCACCAATAGGAAGCCTTCTGTTCTCTCTGCTGGGTTAAACCACCAATAGGGAGCCTTCTGTTCTCTCTGCTGGGTTAAACCACCAATAGGGAGCCTTCTGTTCTCCCTGCTGGGTTAAACCACCAATAGGAAGCCTTCTGTTCTCTCTGCTGGGTTAAACCACCAATAGGAAGCCTTCTGTTCTCTCTGCTGGGTTAAACCACCAATAGGGAGCCTTCTGTTCCCTCTGCTGGGTTAAACCACCAATAGGGAGCCTTCTGTTCTCTCTGCTGGGTTAAACCACCAATAGGGAGCCTTCTGTTCTCTCTGCTGGGTTAAACCACCAATAGGAAGCCTTCTGTTCTCTCTGCTGGGTTAAACCACCAATAGGAAGCCTTCTGTTCTCTCTTGTTGGGTTAAACCACCAATAGGAAGCCTTCTGTCTGTTCTCTCTTCTGGGTTAAACCACCAATAGGAAGCCTTCCCTCTTCCTCCCTAATGTACATTAAATGGACAGATCACAGTTTTCAACAAGCCAGTTATTACCTAGGGAGGGAGGGAGGGAGGGAGGGAGGGAGGGAGGGAGGGAGGGAGGGAGGGAAGGAAGGAAGGAAGGAAGGAAGGAAGGAAGGAAGGAGGGAGGGAGGGAGGGAGGGAGGGAGGGAGGGAAGGAAGGAGGGAGAGAGGGAAGGATGGGGAGAGACAGAGGAGTGTTATATTTCGCCATCGTCTTGCGTCACAAAACCACACTTCACAACGAATCAGTCATCATTGCCCTCCTGTCTCTCTCTCCCTCTACTCAGCCTCCTGAGAGAAGACAGGAAGTTCTTTCCCCTCTGTTCCAGAGACCTAACCTTGGGTTTATATCAGGGCTGTGTGCATCTTGTAAACCTCTTCCCTGTTCTCTCAACACATCTGGTATATTTTATTGACATCATTCAAACCCCCATTGTGAGAAATACTAGGACTGTACAATAAAGTCTTTGTCCTTTATCTCCAATGAAATACTAACGATTACAATATTACCACAGCATACTGCTTACTCCTGTTCAGACTGAATCACCATTATTATTGCTGCCTGGTGAAGGGTGGAAATATAACACTACACTTAGAGGGTGGAATCATAACACTACACTCAGAGGGGTGGAATATAACACTACACTCAGAGGGTTGAAATATAACACTACACTCAGAGGGGTGAAATATAACACTACACTCAGAGGGGTGAACTATAACACTACACTCAGAGGGGTGAAATATAACACTACACTCAGAGGGGTGAAATATAACACTACACTCAGAGGGGTGAAATATAACACTACATTCAGAGGGGTGGAATATAACACTACACTCAGAGGGGTGAAATATAGCATTACACTCAGAGGGGTGAAATATAACACTACACTCAGAGGGGTGGAATATAACACTACACTCAGAGGGTTGAAATATAACACTACACTCAGATGTTGGAACAATAACACTACACTCAGAGGGTGGAAATATAACACTACACTCAGAGGGGTGGAATATAACACTACACTCAGAGGGGTGAAATATAACACTACACTCAGAGGGGTGGAATATAACACTACACTCAGAGGGGTGAAATATAGCATTACACTCAGAGGGGTGAAATATAACACTACACTCAGAGGGGTGGAATATAACACTATACTCAGAGGGTTGAAATATAACACTACACTCAGATGTTGGAACTATAACACTACACTCAGAGGGTGGAAATATAACACTACACTCAGAGGGGTGGAATATAACACTACACTCAGAGGGTGGAACTATAACACTACACTCAGAGGGTTGAAATATAACACTACACTCAGAGGGGTGGAATATAACACTACACTCAGAGGGGTGAAATATAACACTACACTCAGAGGGGTGAACTATAACACTACACTCAGAGGGGTGAAATATAACACTACACTCAGAGGGGTGAAATATAACACTACACTCAGAGGGGTGGAATATAACACTACACTCAGAGGGGTGGAATATAACACTACACTCAGAGGGGTGAAATATAGCATTACACTCAGAGGGGTGAAATATAACACTACACTCAGAGGGGTGGAATATAACACTACACTCAGAGGGTTGAAATATAACACTACACTCAGATGTTGGAACAATAACACTACACTCAGAGGGTGGAAATATAACACTACACTCAGAGGGGTGGAATATAACACTACACTCAAAGGGGTGAAATATAACACTACACTCAGAGGGGTGGAATATAACACTACACTCAGAGGGGTGAAATATAACACTACACTCAGAGGGGTGTACTATAACACTACACTCAGAGGGGTGAAATATAACACTACACTCAGAGGGGTGAAATATAACACTACACTCAGAGGGGTGGAATATAACACTACACTCAGAGGGGTGGAATATAACACTACACTCAGAGGGGTGAAATATAGCATTACACTCAGAGGGGTGAAATATAACACTACACTCAGAGGGGTGGAATATAACACTACACTCAAAGGGTTGAAATATAACACTACTCTCAGATGTTGGAACAATAACACTACACTCAGAGGGTGGAAATATAACACTACACTCAGAGGGGTGGAATATAACACTACACTCAAAGGGGTGAAATAGAACACTACACTCAGAGGGGTGGAATATAACACTACACTCAGAGGGGTGAAATATAACACTACACTCAGAGGGGTGGAATATAACACTACACTCAGAGGGGTGAAATATAGCATTACACTCAGAGGGGTGAAATATAACACTACACTCAGAGGGGTGGAATATAACACTATACTCAGAGGGTTGAAATATAACACTACACTCAGATGTTGGAACTATAACACTACACTCAGAGGGTGGAAATATAACACTACACTCAGAGGGGTGGAATATAACACTACACTCAGAGGGTGGAACTATAACACTACACTCAGAGGGTTGAAATATAACACTACACTCAGAGGGGTGGAATATAACACTACACTCAGAGGGGTGAAATATAACACTACACTCAGAGGGGTGAAATATAACACTACACTCAGAGGGGTGAAATATAACACTACACTCAGAGGGGTGAAATATAACACTACACTCAGAGGGGTGGAATATAACACTACACTCAGAGGGGTGGAATATAACACTACACTCAGAGGGGTGAAATATAACACTACACTCAGATGTTGGAACAATAACACTACACTCAGAGGGTGGAAATATAACACTACACTCAGAGGGGTGGAATATAACACTACACTCAAAGGGGTGAAATATAACACTACACTCAGAGGGGTGGAATATAACACTACACTCAGAGGGGTGAAATATAGCATTACACTCAGAGGGGTGAAATTTAACACTACACTCAGAGGGGTGGAATATAACACTATACTCAGAGGGTTGAAATATAACACTACACTCAGATGTTGGAACTATAACACTACACTCAGAGGGGTGGAATATAACACTACACTCAGAGGGTGGAACTATAACACTATACTCAGAGGGTTGAAATATAACACTACACTCAGAGGGGTGGAATATAACACTACACTCAGAGGGGTGAAATATAAAACTACACTCAGAGGGGTGAACTATAACACTACACTCAGAGGGGTGAAATATAACACTACACTCAGAGGGGTGAAATATAACACTACACTCAGAGGGGTGGAATATAACACTACACTCAGAGGGGTGAAATATAACACTACACTCAGAGGGGTGAAATATAACACTACACTCAGAGGGGTGGAATATAACACTACACTCAGAGGGGTGGAAATATAACACTACACTCAGAGGGGTGAAATATAACACTACACTCAGAGGGTTGAAATATAACACTACACTCAGAGGGGTGAAATATAACACTACACTCAGAGGGGTGAAAAATAACACTACACTCAGAGGGGTGAACTATAACATTACACTCGGAGAGTGGAAATGTTACACTACACTCAGAGGGGTGGAATATAACACTAGACTCAGAGGGGTGAAATATAACACTACACTCAGAGGGATGGAATATAACACTACACTCAGAGGGGTGAACTATAACACTACACTCAGAGGGGTGAAATATAACACTACACTCAGAGGGTTAGAATATAACACTACACTCAGAGGGGTGGAATATAACACTACACTCAGAGGGGTGAAATATAACACTACACTCAGAGGGGTGAAATATAACACTACACTCAGAGGGGTGGAATATAACACTACACTCAGAGGGGTGAAATATAACACTACACTCAGAGGGGTGAAATATAACAATACACTCAGAGGGGTGAAATATAACACTACACTCAGAGGGTTGAAATATAACACTACACTCAGAGGGGTGAAATATAACACTACACTCAGAGGGGTGAAATATAACACTACACTCAGAGGGGTGAAATATAACACTACACTCAGAGGGGTGAAATATAACACTACACTCAGAGGGGTGGAATATAACACTACACTCAGAGGGGTGAAATATAACACTACACTCAGAGGGGTGAAATATAACACTACACTCAGAGGGGTGGAAATATAACACTACACTCAGAGGGGTGAAATATAACACTACACTCAGAGGGTTGAAATATAACACTACACTCAGAGGGGTGAAATATAACACTACACTCAGAGGGGTGAAATATAACACTACACTCAGAGGGGTGAAATATAACACTACACTCAGAGGGGTGAAATATAACACTACACTCAGAGGGGTGAAATATAACACTACACTCAGAGGGGTGAAATATAACACTACACTCAGAGGGGTGGAATATAACACTACACTCTGATGTTGGAACTATAACACTACACTCAGAGGGGTGAACTATAACACTACACTCAGAGGGGTGAACTATAACACTACACTCAGAGGAAAAGGTGCTTTCTACAACCTAAAATGGTTCTTCAGCTGTCTCCATACGATCACTTCTTGAAGAACCTTTTTGGTTGCAGGTAGAACCCTTTTGGGGTAAGGTTCTAACTTGAACCAAACAGGGTTCTAGCTGGAACCAAAAAGGGTTCTAACTGGAACCAAACAGGGTTCTAACTGGAACCAAACAGGGTTCTAGCTGGAACTAAAAAGAGTTTTAACTGGAACCAAAAAGGGTTCTAACTGGAACCAAAAAGGGTTCTAACTGGAACCAAAAAGAGTTCTAACTGGAACCAAAAATAGTTTTAAGTGAACCCAAACAGGGTTCTAGCTGGAACCAAACAGCTGGATGGGAGGAAACAGGAAGGTGTTCGGCTGGGGAACCAGAGGCAGGAAGTCAGCTGGATGGGAGGAAACAGGAAGGAGGAAGGTGGTCGGCTGGGGAACCAGAGGCAGGAAGTCAGCTGGATGGGAGGAAACAGGAAGGAGGAAGGTGTTCGGCTGGGGAACCAGAGGCAGGAAGTCAGCTGGATGGGAGGAAACAGGAAGGAGGAAGGTGGTCGGCTGGGGAACCAGAGGCAGGAAGTCAGCTGGATGGGAGGAAACAGGAAGGAGGAAGGTGTTCGGCTGGGGAACCAGAGGCAGGAAGTCAGCTGGATGGGAGGAAACAGGAAGGAGGAAGGTGGTCGGCTGGGGAACCAGAGGCAGGAAGTCAGCTGGATGGGAGGGAACAGGAAGGAGGAAGGTGGTCGGCTGGGGAACCAGAGGCAGGAAGTCAGCTGGATGGGAGGAAACAGGAAGGAGGAAGGTGTGCGCGGCTGCTCCAATCTGAGAGGAACATGATAATGGGCTCCTCTGAACGAGCGATTTACCACCGGGCTGGCACTGCATCCGCACACACACACACACACACACACACACACACACACACACACACACACACACACACACACACACACACACACACACACACACACACACACACACACACACACACACAGGATAATTTTTTTGTATTTATTTATTTAACCTTTATTTAACCAGGAAAATCCCGTTGAGACCCAGAGTCTCTTGTTTCACCGGAGACCTGGCCAAGAAGGCATCAACAATCAATAAATTACAGAATTAAAACATACAACAATTCAATACAACAACGTGATCAAGTCACCCCAACAGATAGATAAACGATACCAGCTCTACTCTCCAGTCACCCCAACAGATAGATAAACGATACCAGCTCTACTCCACAGTCACCCCAACAGATAGATAAACGATACCAGCTCCACTCTCCAGTCACCCCAACAGATAGATAAACGATACCAGCTCTACTCCACAGTCACCCCAACAGATAGATAAACGATACCAGCTCTACTCCACAGTCACCCCAACAGATAGATAAACGATACCAGCTCTACTCTCCAGTCACCCCAACAGATAGATAAACGATACCAGCTCTACTCTCCAGTCACCCCAACAGATAGATAAACGATACCAGCTCTACTCTCCAGTCACCCCAACAGATAGATAAACGATACCAGCTCTACTCTCCAGTCACCCCAACAGATAGATAAACGATACCAGCTCTACTCTCCAGTCACCCCAACAGATAGATAAACGATACCAGCTCTACTCTCCAGTCACCCCAACAGATAGATAAACGATACCAGCTCTTCTCTCCAGTCACCCCAACAGATAGATAAACGATACCAGCTCTACTCTCCAGTCACCCCAACAGATAGATAAACGATACCAGCTCTACTCTCCAGTCACCCCCAACAGATAGATAAACGATACCAGCTCTACTCTCCAGTCACCCCAACAGATAGATAAACAATACCAGCTCTACTCCACAGTCACCCCAACAGATAGATAAACGATACCAGCTCTACTCTCCAGTCACCCCAACAGATAGATAAACGATACCAGCTCTACTCTCCAGTCACCCCAACAGATAGATAAACGATACCAGCTCTACTCTCCAGTCACCCCAACAGATAGATAAACGATACCAGCTCTACTCCACAGTCACCCCAACAGATAGATAAACGATACCAGCTCTACTCTCCAGTCACCCCAACAGATAGATAAACGATAACAGCTCTACTCCACAGTCACCCCAACAGATAGATAAACGATACCAGCTCTACTCTCCAGTCACCCCAACAGATAGATAAACGATACCAGCTCTACTCTCCAGTCACCCCAACAGATAGATAAACGATACCAGCTCTACTCTCCAGTCACCCCAACAGATAGATAAACGATACCAGCTCTACTCTCCAGTCACCCCAACAGATAGATAAACGATACCAGCTCTACTCCACAGTCACCCCAACAGATAGATAAACGATACCAGCTCTACTCTCCAGTCACCCCAACAGATAGATAAACGATACCAGCTCTACTCTCCAGTCACCCCAACAGATAGATAAACGATACCAGCTCTACTCTCCAGTCACCCCAACAGATAGATAAACGATACCAGCTCTACTCTCCAGTCACCCCAACAGATAGATAAACGATACCAGCTCTACTCTCCAGTCACCCCAACAGATAGATAAACGATACCAGCTCTACTCTCCAGTCACCCCAACAGATAGATAAACGATACCAGCTCTACTCCACAGTCACCCCAACAGATAGATAAACGATACCAGCTCTACTCCACAGTCACCCCAACAGATAGATAAACGATACCAGCTCTACTCTCCAGTCACCCCAACAGATAGATAAACGATACCAGCTCTACTCTCCAGTCACCCCAACAGATAGATAAACGATACCAGCTCTACTCTCCAGTCCCCCAACAGATAGATAAACGATACCAGCTCTACTCTCCAGTCACCCCAACAGATAGATAAACGATACCAGCTCTACTCTCCAGTCACCCCATCAGATAGATAAACGATACCAGCTCTACTCTCCAGTCACCCCAACAGATAGATAAACGATACCAGCTCTACTCTCCAGTCCCCCAACAGATAGATAAACGATACCAGCTCCACTCTCCAGTCACCCCAACAGATAGATAAACGATACCAGCTCTACTCTCCAGTCACCCCAACAGATAGATAAACGATACCAGCTCTACTCTCCAGTCACCCCAACAGATAGATAAACGATACCAGCTCTACTCTCCAGTCACCCCAACAGATAGATAAACGATACCAGCTCTACTCCACAGTCACCCCAACAGATAGATAAACGATACCAGCTCTACTCCACAGTCACCCCCAACAGATAGATAAACGATACCAGCTCTACTCTCCAGTCACCCCAACAGATAGATAAACGATACCAGCTCTACTCTCCAGTCACCCCAACAGATAGATAAATGATACCAGCTCTACTCCACAGTCACCCCAACAGATAGATAAACGATACCAGCTCTACTCCACAGTCACCCCAACAGATAGATAAACGATACCAGCTCTACTCCACAGTCACCCCAACAGATAGATAAACGATACCAGCTCTACTCCACAGTCACCCCAACAGATAGATAAACGATACCAGCTCTACTCCACAGTCACCCCAACAGATAGATAAACGATACCAGCTCTACTCCACAGTCACCCCAACAGATAGATAAACGATACCAGCTCTACTCCACAGTCACCCCCAACTCTTCAATATCCCTCACCAGTCATTAATCTATGTGTCGCTGTCTAACTCTGCAGGCAGCGTCAAACATCAATTCCTTCCCAACAAGGATGAAATCAAGACAGTCCCCAACGTAAACAATGCCAATCCGTGGGATGGGAAGTGGTACGTGGGTGTTATTTTCTGAAACTCAAGTTAGTTCTGAAACAACAACCAAGGTATTATCTTAAATGAATAAACGAGTGATTTATTCAGACAGTGTTTTGGTTGCATAATATCTAAGTTTCTGGACTATCATCCCACTGTGGTAATTCTGGTAACTCTACTCCCCTTCCAACACCTGTCTGTCTGTTAGGGAACACCGTCGGCCATGGTCAGGGTGGCTGCAGGTCTGTCAGTCCGTCTGTCAGTCTGTCTGTTAGGGAACACCGTCGGCCATGGTCAGGGTGGCTGCAGGTCTGTCAGTCCGTCTATCTGTCTGTCTGTTAGGGAACACCGTCGGCCATGGTCAGGGTGGCTGCAGGTCTGTCAGTCCGTCTATCTGTCTGTCTGTTAGGGAACACCGTCGGCCATGGTCAGGGCGGCTGCAGGTCTGTCAGTCCGTCTATCTGTCTGTCCCCATGGCTTCTCGGAAACACAGTGATGTTCTCCTTCCTTCCTTCCTTCCTTCCTTCCTTCCTTCCTTCCTTCCTTCCTTCCTTCCTTCCTTCCTTCCTTCCTTCCTTCCTTCCTTCCTTCCTTCCTTCCTTCCTTCCTTCCTTCCTTCCTTCCTTTCCTTCCTTCCTTCCTTCCTTCCTTTCCTTCCTTCCTTCCTTCCTTCTTTCCTTCCTTCCTTCCTTCCTTGTTTACTTTCCTCCTGCTTCGACGCCCTCTAACTACGGTCTGTAGAGAGTAACTGGCCGGGCCCCCATGACAGAACACTGCAGTGATCCTCATCACAGTCCTGTTAGAAAAGGGATCGTTCTCGAGGTTTTACCAGGAGGACAGAACGAGTGGAGGAGGAGACAACAGAGTAAAGTTGGTACAACTCCCCCACCTAGTGGTGAATGTGTGCGTTGCGGTATGTCTATAACTTGATCTTTTAAAACAGAACTCATTGTTGGCAAGTTAGTGTGATGAAGACTGAGACACGTGTTGTACAGGACTAAATGGGTTAACATATGAAGACTGACATATTGTACAGGACTAAATGGGTTAACATATGAAGACTGACATATTGTACAGGACTAAATGGGTTAACATATGAAGACTGACATATTGTACAGGACTAAATGGGTTAACATATGAAGACTGACATATTGTACAGGACTAAATGGGTTAACATATGAAGACTGACATATTGTACAGGACTAAATGGGTTAACATATGAAGACTGACATGCTGTACCCAGGGGAAGTGGTATATTGCCAATATACCACGGCTAAGGGCTGTTCTTAAGCACGACGCACCGCGGAGTGCCTGGATACAGTCCTTAGCCGTGGTATATCGGCCATATACACCACAAACCCCCCGAGGTGCCTTATTGCTGTTATAAACTGGTTACCAATGTAATTAGAGCAGTAAAAAATAAATGTTTTGTCATAGCCGGGGTAAACGGTCTGATATACAACGTCTGTCAGCCAATCAGCATTCAGGGCTCAAACCACCCAGTTTATAACGTCTGACATACCATGGCTTTCAGCCAATCAGCATCCAGGGCCCAAACTAGCCTATTTATAATCGTTATTATAAACTGCGTTTGTCGAGCGTTGAATACCGATTGGCTGACAGCCGTGGTATATCATACAATAGCAATAAGGCCCGAGGTGGAGTGGTATATGTTGCCGATATTCCACGGCTAAGGGCTGTGTCCAGGCGCAACACAACGAACAGCTCTTAGCCGCGGAATATCGGCCATATACCACAACCCCCCTCGGGCCTTATTGCTTAATTAAGCCCTCGACAAAAAGTGATGTGAGGTATGGCTTTGTTCCTTTTTAAAATGTCCAGTACGTACCTCCATCTACAGAAAGAACCGTCTATCAGGAATCCCTAAATGTCCAGTACGTACCTCCATCTACAGAAAGAACCGTCTATCAGGAATCCCTAAATGTCCAGTACGTACCTCCATCTACAGAAAGAACCGTCTATCAGGAATCCCTAAATGTCCAGTACGTACCTCCATCTACAGAAAGAACCGTCTACCAGGAATCCCTAAATGTCCAGTACGTACCTCCATCTACAGAAAGAACCGTCTACCAGGAATCCCTAAATGTCCAGTACGTACCTCCATCTACAGAAAGAACCGTCTATCAGGAATCCCTAAATGTCCAGTACGTACCTCCATCTACAGAAAGAACCGTCTATCAGGAATCCCTAAATGTCCAGTACGTACCTCCATCTACAGAAAGAACCGTCTATCAGGAATCCCTAAATGTCCAGTACGTACCTCCATCTACAGAAAGAACCATCTATCAGGAATCCCTAAATGTCCAGTACGTACCTCCATCTACAGAAAGAACCGTCTATCAGGAATCCCTAAATGTCCAGTACGTACCTCCATCTACAGAAAGAACCGTCTACCAGGAATCCCTAAATGTCCAGTACGTACCTCCATCTACAGAAAGAACCGTCTATCAGGAATCCCTAAATGTCCAGTACGTACCTCCATCTACAGAAAGAACCGTCTATCAGGAATCCCTAAATGTCCAGTACGTACCTCCATCTACAGAAAGAACCGTCTACCAGGAATCCCTAAATGTCCAGTACGTACCTCCATCTACAGAAAGAACCGTCTATCAGGAATCCCTAAATGTCCAGTACGTACCTCCATCTACAGAAAGAACCGTCTATCAGGAATCCCTAAATGTCCAGTACGTACCTCCATCTACAGAAAGAACCGTCTATCAGGAATCCCTAAATGTCCAGTACGTACCTCCATCTACAGAAAGAACCGTCTATCAGGAATCCCTAAATGTCCAGTACGTACCTCCATCTACAGAAAGAACCGTCTATCAGGAATCCCTTCGTCTTCACCACAGGCCTAATGGTCCGTGGAAATATGGCTGATGACATTTACCATGACTTGGTGTTTCTGAGCCTGAACCTGGTTCTCCACTGAGGGACACTGTGTGTTGGGAGTGACTGAACCTGGCTCTCCACTGTGGGGGACGGTGTGTGTTGGGAGTGACTGAACCTGGCTCTCCACTATGGGGGACAGTGTGTGTTGGGAGTGACTGAACCTGGCTCTCCACTATGGGGGACAGTGTGTGTTGGGAGTGACTGAACCTGGCTCTCCACTGTGGGACAGTGTGTGTTGGGAGTGACTGAACCTGGCTCTCCACTATGGGGGACGGTGTGTGTTGGGAGTGACTGAACCTGGCTCTCCACTGTGGGACAGTGTGTGTTGGGAGTGACTGAACCTGGCTCTCCACTATGGGGGACGGTGTGTGTTGGGAGTGACTGAACCTGGCTCTCCACTATGGGGGACAGTGTGTGTTGGGAGTGACTGAACCTGGCTCTCCACTGTGGGGGACGGTGTGTGCTGGGAGTGACTGGACAGTGTGTGCTGGGAGTGACTGGACAGTGTGTGTTGGGAGTGACTGGACAGTGTGTGTTGGGAGTGACTGGACAGTGTGGGTTGGGAGTGACTGGACAGTGTGTGTTGGGAGTGACTGGACAGTGTGTGTTGGGAGTGACTGGACAGTGTGTGTTGGGAGTGACTGGACAGTGTGTGTTGGGAGTGACTGGACAGTGTGTGCTGGGAGTGACTCCCAAATAAAAGTGAAATAAACAATACAAACTAACAGTAAACATTACACTCACAGAAGTTCCAAAAGAATCAAAACATTACAAATGCCATATTATGTCTATTTACAGTGTTGTAACAACGTGCAAATAGTTAAAGTACAAAAGGGAAAGATATATATATATAAATAAACATAAATATGGGTTGTATTTATAATGGTGTTTGTTCTTCACTGGTTGACCTTTTCTAGTGACAACAGGTCACACATCTTGCTGCTGTGATGTCACACTGTGGTATTTCACCCAGTAGATATGGGAGTTAATCAAAATCGGGTTTGTTTTCTAATTCTTTGTGTATCTGTGTAATCTGAGGGAAAAATGTGTCTCTAATATGGTCCTACATCTGGCAGGACGTTAGGAAGTGCAGCTCAGTTTCCAACTCATTTTGTGGGCAGTGTTGCACATAGCCTGTCTTCTCTTGAGAGCCAGGTCTGCCTACGGCGGCCTTTCTCAATAGCAAGGCTATGCTCACTGAGTCTGTACATAGTCAACGCTTTCCTTAAGTTTGGGTCAGTCACAGTGGTCAGGTATTCTGCCACTGTGTACTCTCTGTTTAGGGCCAAATAGCATTCTAGTTTGCTCTGTATTTTTGTTCATTCTTTCCAATGTGTCAAGTAATTATCTTTTTGTTTTCTCATGGTTGGGTCTAATTGTGTTGCTGTCCTGGGGCTCTGTGGGGTCTGTTTGTGTTTGTGAACAGAGCCCCAGGACCAGCTTGCTTAGGGGACTCTTCTCCAGGTTCATCTCTCTGTAGGTGATGGCTTTGTTATGGAAGGTTTGGGAATCACTTCCTTTTAGGTGGTTGTAGAATTTAACGTCTCTTTTGTGGATTTTGATAATTAGCGAGTATCGGCCTAATTCTGCTCTGCATTATTTGGTGTTTTACGTTGTAGACAGAGGATATTTTTGCAGAATTCTGCATGCAGTCTCAATTTGGTGTTTGTCCCATTTTGTGAATTCTTGGTTGGTGAGCGGACCCCAGACCTCACAACCATAAAGGGCAATGGGTTCTATAACTGATTCAAGTATTTTTAGCCAGATCCTAATTGGTATGTCGAATGTTACGTTCCTTTTGATGGCATAGAAGGCCCTTCTCTACCTCGTCTCTCAGATCGTTCACAGCTTTGTGGAAGTTACCTGTGGTGCTGATGTTTAGGCCGAGGTTTGTATAGTTTTTTGTGTGCTCTAAGGCAACGGTGTCTAGATGGAATTTGTATTTGTGGTCCTGGCGACTGGACCTTTTTTGGAACACCAAAAAAGGTCTGTTCAACGCTCAGGTCTGTTCAACGCTGGTCCGACCAATCGGATTCCACGCTTCAAGATTGCTTCGATCACGTGGACTGGGATATGTTCCGCGTTGCGGCGAACAACAACATTGACGTATACGCTGAGTCGGTGAGCGGGTTTATTAGCAAGTGCATCGGTGATGTTGTACCCACAGCGTCTACTAAAACATTCCCAAACCAGAAACCGTGGATTGATGGCAGCATTCACGCAAAACTGAAAGCGAGAACCACTGCTTTTAATCAGGGCAAGGCAACCGGAAACATGACCGAATACAAACAGTGTAGTTATTCCCTCCACAAGGCAACCAAACAAGCTAAGCGTCAGTATAGAGACAAAGTAGAGTCGTAATTCAACGGCTCAGACACGAGACGTATGTGGCAGCATCTACAGTCAATCACAGACTATAAAAAGAAGACCTGCCCCGTCGCGGACCATGATGTCTTGCTCCTAGACAGACTAAACAACTTCTTTGCTCGCTTTGAGGACAATACAGTGCCACTGACACGGCCTGCTACCAAAGCCTGCAGGTTCTCCTTCACTGCAGCCGAAGTGAGCAAAACATTTAAACGTGTTAACCCTCGCAAGGCTGCAGGCCCAGATGGCATCCCTAGCCGCGTCCTCAGAGCATGCGCAGACCAGCTGGCTGGTGTGTTTACAGACATATTCAATCAATCCTTATCCCAGTCTGTTGTCCCCACATGCTTCAAGAGGGCCACCATTGTTCCTGTTCCCAAGAAAGCGAAGGTAACTGAGCTAAATGACTACCGCTCTGTAGCACTCACTTCCGTCATCATGAAGTGCTTTGAGAGACTAGTCAAGGACCATATCACCTCCACCCTACCTAACACTCTAGACCCACTCCAATTTGCTTACCGCCCCAATAGGTCCACAGACGACACAATCGCAATCACACCGCACACTGCCCTAACCCATCTGGACAAGAGGATCTGGGTCTCGACCCCGCCCTGTGCAACTGGGTCCTGGACTTCCTGACGGGCCGCCCCCAGGTGGTGAGGGTAGGTAACAACATCTCCACTCCGCTGATCCTCAACACTGGGGCACCACAAGGGTGCGTGCTCAGCCCTCTCCTGTACTCCCTGTTCACCCACGACTGCGTGGCCATGCACGCCTCCAACTCAATCATCAAGTTTGCAGACGACACTACAGTGGTAGGCTTGATTACCAACAACGACGAGACGGCCTACAGGGAGGAGGTGAGGGCCCTCGGAGTGTGGTGTCAGGAAAATAACCTCACACTCAACGTCAACAAAACAAAGGAGATGATCGTGGACTTCAGGAAACAGCAGAGGGAGCAGCCCCCTATCCACATCGACGGGACAGTAGTGGAGAAGGTGGAAAGTTTTAAGTTCCTCGGCGTACACATCACGGACAAACTGAAATGGTCCACCCACACAGACAACGTGGTGAAGAAGGTGCAGCAGCTCCTCTTCAACCTCAGGAGGCTGAAGAAATTCAGCTTGTCACCAAAAACACTCACAAACTTTTACAGATGCACAATCGAGAGCATCCTGTCGGGCTGTATCACCGCCTGGTACGGCAGCTGCTCCGCCCACAACCGTAAGGCTCTCCAGAGGGTAGTGAGGTCTGCACAACACATCACCGGGGGCAAACTACCTGCCCTCCAGGACACCTTCTGCACCCGATGTCACAGGAAGGCCAAAAAGATCATCAAGAACAACAACCACCCGAGCCACTTCCTGTTCACCCCGCTACTATCCAGAAGTCGAGGTCAGTACAGGTGCATCAAAGCTGGGACCGAGAGACTGAAAAACAGCTTCTATCTCAAGGCCATCAGACTGTTAAACAGCTTCTATCTCCAGACCATCAGACTGATAAACAGCTTCTATCTCCAGACCATCAGACTGAAAAACAGCTTCTATCTCAAGGCCATCAGACTGAAAAACAGCTTCTATCTCAAGGCCATCAGACTGATAAACAGCCATCACTAACATTGAGTGGCTGCGCTAACATACTGACTCAAATCTCTGGCCACTTTAATAATGGAACAATTGATGTAATAAATGTATCACTAGTCACTTTAAACAATGCCACTTCATACAATGTTTACATACCCTACATTACTCATCTCATATGTATATACTGTACTCTCTACCATCTACTGCATCTTGCCTATGTCGTTCGGCCATCGCTCATCCATATATTTATATGTACATATTCTTATTCATTCATTTACATTTGTGTGTATTAGGTAGTTGTTGTGAAATTGTTAGATTACTTGTTAGATATTACTGCATGGTCGGAACTAGAAGCACAAGCATTTCGCAACACTCGGATTAACATCTGCTAACCATGTGTATGTGACAAATAAAATTTGATTTGATTTATTTCCCTTCCTCCTCCCCCCCTCCTACCCCCCTTTCCCCCACTCTCTCTTAATGTGACGGGCCCAGCTAATTCACCCCCTCCCCTCCTACCCCCCTTTCCCAGCTAATTCACCCCCCCTCCCTCCTACCCCCCTTTCCCCCACTCTCTCTTAATGTGACGGGCCCAGCTAATTCACCCCCCCCTCCTACCCCCCTTTCCCAGCTAATTCACCCCCCCTCCCTCCCTATTTCCAGCCTGGCTAACTAAACCAGAGGATAAAGCATCAACCTACATTAACAAACAACCCGCTAATTCACCACCACCGGCTCAGCCACTCAGCAGCCGCAGTCTAATCAAAACGTCCTCTCATGGAAACTATTAGTCTGTGGCTTCATCCAAAATGGCACCCTATTCCCCAGAGCTATACGGGCCCTGGTCTAAAGTAGTGCACTGTATAGGGAATAGGGTGGCCATTTGTAAACATACCTCTGGCTTCGTGCAACACGCTCCGTACGGCTGGGTGACAACGAGCGAGAGAGGCTGAGAGTGAGAGAGGCTGAGAGCGAGAGAGGCTGAGAGCGAGAGAGGCTGAGAGCGAGAGAGGCTGAGAGCAGAGAGAGGCTGAGGGCGAGAGGCTTAGAGCGAGAGCGGCTGAGAGCGAGAGAGGCTGAGAGCGAGAGAGGCTGAGAGCGAGAGAGGCTGAGAGCGAGAGAGGCTGAGAGCGAGAGCGGCTGAGAGCGAGAGCGGCTGAGAGCAGAGAGAGGCTGAGAGCGAGAGAGAGGCTGAGAGCGAGAGAGGCTGAGAGCGAGAGAGGCTGAGAGCGAGAGAGGCTGAGAGCGAGAGAGAGGCTGAGAGCGAGAGAGAGGCTGAGAGCAGAGAGAGCCTGAGAGCGAGAGAGGCTGAGAGCGAGAGAGCCTGAGAGCAGGAGAGGCTGAGAGCAGAGAGAGGCTGAGAGCGAGAGAGGCTGAGAGCGAGAGAGGCTGAGAGCAAGAGAGGCTGAGAGCGAGAGAGGCTGAGAGCAGAGAGAGGCTGAGAGCGAGAGCGGCTGAGAGCGAGAGAGGCTGAGAGCGAGAGAGGCTGTGTTTAGGAGAAACATTTAAAACTTCAAATGGAAACTCAATGAAGGCGTGAAAATGGGAGGGAGGGAGGGAGGGAGGGAGAGAGGGAGGGAGGGAGGGAGAGAAGGTGGGGGGGGTTGTGGTTGTTTTGGAGGGAGGGAGGGAGGGAGGGAGGGGGGGAGGGAAGGAGGGAGAGAGGGAGGGAGGGAGGGAGGGAGAGAGGGAGGGAGGGAGGGAGAGAAGGTGGGGGGTGGTGTGGTTTGTTTTGGAGGGAGGGAGGGAGGGAGGGGGGAGGGAAGGAGGGAGAGAGGGAGGGAGGGGAGAGAAGGTGGGGGGGTTGTGGTTGTTTTGGAGGGAGGGAGGGAGGGGGGGAGGGAGAGAAGGTGGGGGGGGTTGTGGTTGTTTTGGAGGGAGGGAGGGAGGGAGGGGGGGAGGGAGAGAAGGTGGGGGGGTTGTGGTTGTTTTGGAGGGAGGGAGGGGAGGGGGGGAGGGAGAGAAGGTGGGGGGGTTGTGGTTGTTTTGGAGGGAGGGAGGGAGGGAGGGAAGGTGGGGGGGTTGTGGTTGTTTTCGAGGGAGGGAGGGAGGGAGGTGGGAGGGAGAGAAGGTGGGGGGGTTGTGGTTGTTTTGGAGGGAGGGAGGGAGGGAGGGAGGGAGAGAGGGGGGGGGAGAGGGGGTTGTGGTTGTTTTGGCGGGAGGGAGGGAGGGAGGGAGAGAAGGAGGGGGGGTTGTGGTTGTTTTGGAGGGAGGGAGGGAGGGAGGGAGGGAGGAAGGTGGGGGAGTTGTGGTTGTTTGGAGGGAGGGAGGGAGGGAGGGAGGGAGAGAGGAGGGGGGGGGTTGTGTTGTTTTGGAGGGAGGGAGGGGAGGGATGAGGAGGGAGGGGGGAGGAGAGGGAGGAGGGAGAGAGGGGGGGTTGTGGGTTTTTGGAGGGAGGGAGGGA
>NW_021823038.1:0-63373 GCF_901001165.1 Salmo trutta
TGGAGGGATGGAGGGATGGAGGGGGGATGGAGGGGGGATGGAGGGTGGAGGGATGGAGGGGGATGGAGGGTGGAGGGGGGGTGGAGGGATGGAGGGGGGATGGAGGGATGGAGGGATGGAGGGGTGATGGAGGGGGGATGGAGGGATGGAGGACGGGGGGGGATGGAGGGATGGAGGGATGGAGGGATGGAGGACGGGGGGAGGACTACAACCTGTCTGACATTGCCTGGGTAAATGTTGAGCGTCATTTCATTCAATAACTCATGGAGGTTAGATCATAGTGCTGTATCACACTGTCTCCAATGGAGTGAAGTAAAGGACAAAACGCACTGGGTTCACTATGGGCGAGTCCCAAACGGCACCTTATTCCCTATATAGGGCACTACAAAGGCAACCTATTTCCTAGTGTACTACTTTTCCCGGTCAAAGTAGTGCACTATATTTGGAATAGGATGCCATTTAAGGATAAGGCTCGTTTGGGACTCCCGCCACAATTACTTATTGTTTCATCTAGGACTCCCTATTAGCTTTCAGCTTCATAACAGGATCGGTGTCCCTCCCCACGGGACGGTTACGCTAACGTAGGCTAATGCGGTTAGCATAAGGTTGTAAGTAAGATGAACATTTCCCAGGATATAAACATATCTGATATGGGCAGAAAGCTTCAATTCTTGTTAATCTAACTGCACTGTCCAATTTACAGGAGTGATTTCATTCTTATATCTGACCCTTAATTCAAAACATTGTATATATATATTTTTGGGGGTTTGTTTTCTTTATGTAGAATGAGTATGTACATTTTGTTTTTTAAACTTTGAAAAAAAAATTCTGTCTTTCTTTTTTGAGTTGTTGTGTAGAATGACATGTCAGTGTGTTTAATAGTGTATGGCCCTGGGGTAAAGGAACAGCGTAATGCTTTTAAAGACCATGTTGTCAAACTAACACGGAGAATAGGACACAGCAGGCAAGACGGAGAGGAAACATTTATAAGGATGACGATTCCCACAAATAAAACAACAAGGTTACGGCACAAAACTATACACACAATACTAATACACTACTAATTCACTACTAATTCACTACTAATTCACTACTAATACACTACTAATTCACTACTAATTCACTACTAATTCACTACTAATTCACTACTAATTCAATACTAATTCACTACTAATTCATATTAATTCACTACTAATTCACTACTAATTCACTACTAATTCACTACTAATTCACAACTAATTCAATACTAATTCATACTAATTGACTACTAATTCACAACTAATTCAATACTAATTCCGTACTAATTCACTACTAATTCACTACTAATTCAATACTAATTCAATACTAATTCACAACTAATTCAATACTAATTCACTACTAATTCACTACTAATTCACTACTAATTCACTACTAATTCACAACTAATTCAATACTAATTCCGTACTAATTCAGTACTAATTCAGTACTAATTCAATACTAATTCACTACTAATTCACTACTAATTCACTACTAATTCACTACTAATTCACTACTAATTCAATACTAATTCCGTACTAATTCCGTACTAATCCAGTACTAATTCAATACTAATTCAGTACTAATTCAGTACAAATTCACTACTAATTCACTACTAATTCACTACTAATTCACTACTAATTCAATACTAATTCCGTACTAATTCCGTACTAATTCAGTACTAATTCAATACTAATTCAGTACTAATTCAATACTAATTCAGTACTAATTCAGTACAAATTCAGTACTAATTCAATACTAATTCAGTACTAATTCAGTACAAATTCAATACTAAGTCAGTACTAATTCAGTACTAATTTAATACTAATTCAGTACTAATTCAATACTAATTCAGTACTAATTCAATACTAATTCAAATCCCCCGTTTTGTTCAAAAGGGAAAAAATATTTGGAAGGTGGTTATGGCATGAAACCATTTTGCTTAAATTGAAAACCCACATTTCGTCCCATCTCGTTCCACACATTAAATTGAAAAGCCACATTTCGTCCCATCTCGTTCCACACATTCTACATGTGTTCTCTGATTCCCGTTCAGAACTAAAACCCAACGACAACCCCCTTGAACACTGTAAAGATGGCAGGCCAAACTAGTTTGGGGAGTTTTTCTTCCTGACATAATGATCCCGTCACTTGTCACATCACAAGTTCATCATGAGCTAAAAGCAGGCAGAAGTCTTGGACAAATCTAAAAAAATAAGTATCTTTTAAAGCTGACGAAGTGAAACTCTGAGGTAACTCGTACCCGAGTAAAGAGTTCCTACGCTAACCCTGGGTAGCAGGAGGATCGTGTATATTGAACTAAAAGACGATGACAATGTCGATGTGACGGATAAATAACTTAATAACAGTGAATTCAGCTCAGCATTACTTCCTGTAACGGGAACCAAAACGGCACCGTATTCCCTAGTCAAGTGCTTTTAACATCAACCCGTAGAGACTAGCTCACTACGTAGAAGATAGGGTGTAATTTGGTACTCGGTCCGTCTGTCAGATCTCCGCTGGTGTCTCAGCTCTGACTGACCCCCTTCGCCCTTGAAAGTTTATCTCCGCACCATCCTCCTGGCGTGTGACATTTTGAATTAATCCAGTCTAAAGACCATCAAATATCAGAGACGTCTTCAAAGAGACCGTATTGCTGCTTCCTCTCTGCCCCCCCCCCCTCCCAACCACACACTCCCCTGGCCCGTTTAAAGGACTCGATCGGAGAACAGCGGAAGGAAGCGTGACTCTGTCTCACTGCGTCTGTCTGACTTCAACGTCGCGCAGCTTGGCTTTGGGCTAAATCGGCAAATCTGTGGCAAGCAGCGCCACTTTGTTTGTTGGTTTCATTAATACTTTAAAAGGCTGTATCATGAAAAGTGCCAGGACACAGTACCTAAACGTGTGCTTTGGCAGCCGCGCCACGGATTCTAATTGGGAACCCTGAGCTGGGACAGAGTTCCAAACGTCAACCTATTCCCGATGTAGTGCACTACTATTGACCAGGGCCCATAGGGCTATAGAGGAAAATAGGGAGCCATTTGGAAGGCACGTCTGGGCTGCTTTCAGAAGGAGAAGAACGTTGCACCTCCTCCTCTCCTCTGCTTTTAAAAAGCATCCCCTCCATTATTCACAAGGAAGGTAGAGAAGAATTAAATAAGAACATTGTTAATGCGTTAGATTAACCTACTGCATCACACTGACACAAGACTCAACATAGTACCTAGGGCTCATGGGGCAGCAGGTAGCCTAATGGTTAGAGCGTTGGGCCAGTAACCGAAAGGTTGGGGCGGCAGGTAGCCTAGTGGTTAGAGCGTTGGGTGGTTAGAGCGTTGGGCCAGTAACTGAAAGGTTGGGTTGGCAGGTAGCCTAGTGGTTAGAGCGTTGGGTGGTTAGAGCGTTGGGCCAGTAACTGAAAGGTTGGGATGGCAGGAAGCCTAGTGGTTAGAGCGTTGGGCCAGAAACCGAAAGGTTGGGATGGCAGGAAGCCTAGTGGTTAGAGTGTTGGGCCAGAAACCGAAAGGTTGGGTTGGCAGGTAGCCTAGTGGTTAGAGCGTTGGGCCAGCAACCAAAAGGTTGGGGCAGCAGCTGGCCTAGTGGTTAGAGCGCTGGGCCAGCAACCAAAAGGTTGGGGCAGCAGCTGGCCTAGTGGTTAGAGCATTGGGTGGTTAGAGCGTTGGGCCAGTAACTGAATGGTTGGGGCGGCAGGTAGCTTAGTGGTTAGAGCGTTGGGCCAGTAACCGAAAGGTTGGGGCGGCAGGTAGCCTAGTGGTTAGAGCGTTGGGCCAGTAACCGAAAGGTTGGGGTGGCAGATAGCCAAGTGGTTAGAGCGTTGGGCCAGTAACCGAAAGGTTGGGGCGGCAGGTAGCCTAGTGGTTAGAGCGTTGGGCCAGTAACCGAAAGGTTGGGGTGGCAGATAGCCAAGTGGTTAGAGCGTTGGGCCAGTAACCGAAAGGTTGGGTTGGCAGGTAGCCTAGTGGTTAGAGCGTTGGGCCAGTAACCGAAAGGTTGGGGTGGCAGATAGCCAAGTGGTTAGAGCGTTGGGCCAGTAACCGAAAGGTTGGGTTGGCAGGTAGCCTAGTGGTTAGAGTGTAGGGGCAGCAGGTAGCCTAGTGGTTAGAGTGTTGAGGCGGCATGTAGCCTAGTGTTTAGAGCGTTGGGCCAATAACCGAAAGGTTGGGGTGGCAGATAGCCTAGTGGTTAGAGCGTTGGGCCAGTAACCGAAAGGTTGGGTTTGGCAGGTAGCCTAGTGGTTAGAGCGTTGGGCCAGTAACCGAAAGGTTGGGGTGGCAGATAGCCTAGTGGTTAGAGCGTTGGGCAGGTAACTGAATGGTTGGGGCGGCAGGTAGCCTAGTGGTTAGAGCATTGGGCCAGTAAACGAAAGGTTGGGGTGGCAGGTAGCCTAGTGGTTAGAGCGTTGGGCCAGTAACCGAAAGGTATTATCAGACAGATAATGTACCGCAGGAACGCTGACATATATTATCAGTCAGATAATGTACCGCTGACATATATTATCAGTCAGATAATGTAACGCTGACATATATTATCAGACAGATAATGTAACGCTGACATATATTATCAGACAGATAATGTAACGCTGACATATATTATCAGACAGATAATGTACCTCTGACTTTTATATTATCAGTCAGATAATGTACCGCTGGAACTCTGACATATATTATCAGACAGATAATGTACCGCTGACATATATTATCAGTCAGATAATGTACCGCTGGACCGCTGACATATATTATCAGACAGATAATGTACCTCTGGAACGCTGACATATATTATCAGAGAGATAATGTACCGCTGCAACACTGACATATATTATCAGTCAGATAATGTACCGCTAATATGCCCATTTCTAAATATCATACAAATTAATGATCCAATGTCAACATCATGTTGATGGTCTGTTAAGTGTATTAGCACTATATAGGGAATAGGGTTCTATAGGGCCCTGGTCTAAAGTAGTGCACTATATAGGGAATAGGGTTCTATAGGGCCCTGGTCTAAAGTAGTGCACTATATAGGGAATAGGGTTCTATAGGGCCCTGGTCTAAAGTAGTGCACTATATAGGGAATAGGGTTCTATTGGGCTCTGGTCTAAAGTAGTGCACTATATAGGGAATAGGGTTCTATAGGGCCCTGGTCTAAAGTAGTGCACTATATAGGGAATAGGGTTCTATAGAGCCCTGGTCTAAAGTAGTGCACTATATAGGGAATAGAGTGACATTCGTGACACAGTCAAGATATTTTGTGTGAAACAAGTGATGGTGGGTTGTCGAAAGGCTTCCTAACACACCTAGTCTGAAAGAACACACTGTAGAAAATGAGCCTCAAGCAATATCGTCTTGGCAACACATCTTACCAGTACGACATCATCTTAGAAGCAAAATAAATGTGTTCAGACAAACAAACAAGATAGACCTATCTATTAAGTTGTTTTAAGGGGGCCACAGTGTGAACAATAATATTAAACCTTTTGAAAGTCTGTCGACAACAGCGACTGATACACGCTCCACTTCCACTACTCTGACTGACGGTGTTGTTGCAGCAGCCCTCAGCAGCCGGGCCCTCAGCAGCCGGGCCCTCAGCAGCCGGGCCCTCAGCAGCCGGGCCCTCAGCAGCCGGCCCTCAGCAGCCGGGCCCTCAACAGGCTGGCCCTCAGCAGCCGGGCCCTCAGTAGCCGGGCCCTCAACAGGCTGGCCCTCAGCAGCCGGGCCCTCAGCAAGCTGGCCCTCAGCAGCCGGGCCCTCAGCAGCCGGGCCCTCAGCAGCCAGGCCCTCAGCAGGCTGGCCCTCAGCAGGCTGGCCCTCAGCAGCCGGGCCCTCAGCAGCCGGGCCCTCAGCAGCCGGGCCCTCAGCAGCCGGGCCCTCAGCAGGCTGGCCCTCAGCAGCCGGGCCCTCAGCAGGCTGGCCCTCAGCAGGCTGGCCCTCAGCAGCCGGGCCCTCAGCAGCCGGGCCCTCAGCAGCCGGGCCCTCAGCAGCCGGGCCCTCTCCGCTGTGTGAACGTTTTGAAATATTAACACGAGACATAGATATGAGTCAGAGGAAAGAAGAGACGACTGAAGAAAGAACAGAACGACGCCATCTCTCCATAGCAAGAGAACGCAGACCTCAATTCAAATGAGGATCACAGAGAAAACGAGAGGGAGAGAGAGAGGAAGAGAGGATCATAGAGTAGAGGGGGTAGAGAGGGTCAGGGGGTAGAGGGGGAGAGAGAGGGTCAGGGGGTAGAGGGGGGGAGAGAGAGGGTCAGGGAGTACAGGGATAGAGAGAGGGTCATAGAGTACAGGGATAGAGAGGGTCAGGGGGTAGAGGGGGAGAGAGAGGGTCAGGGAGTAGAGGGGGAGAGAGAGGGTCAGGGAGTAGCGGGGGAGAGAGAGGGTCAGAGAGTAGAGGGGGGGAGACAGCGGCCTGAAGAGTGTTCAGATACTGTATGTCCAGATGGGTTGAATCAGTGGGAGGCCTCAGCCCGCCTGACTGATCGAATTAGGGGAAACTCTGGCGTTCATCTCAGAACAACACACAGGACAGCTCAGATAAGTCACCCGTCATAACTTCATTACAGTCCGCTGTGCCTTCAGGCAAAACATTTGGTTCAGACAATATGTTTTATCTCTCTGTTGTTCTCTGTAAGCATCCCAAATTGCCACCTATTCCCTATGGGTCCTGGTCAAAAGTAGTGCACTATATATAGAATAGGGTGGCATTTGGGACGCAGGGTCTTGACTCTGCTCTCATTGAATTTCAATAGATGACTCGCTTCACAAAATGACTGACTGAAGAGTTATGTTCCTAAAGTGGGTGTAAACATCAAATCAAATCAGTCAAATACACATGGTTAGCAGATGTTAATGGGTGTATACAGTATACAGAGCATTCGGAAAGTATTCAGAGCCATTGTCTTTTTCCCACATTTTGTTACGTTACAGCCTTATTTTAAAATTAATGAAATTATATGTTTTTCCTCATCGATCTACACACAGTACACCATAATTGTAAAGTAGACGTTGGGAGTCAGGAAGTAGGGAGTCAGGAAGCATGGAGTCAGGAAGGAGGGAGTCAGGAAGCAGGAAGTCAGGAAGCAGGGAGTCAGGAAGCAGGGAGTCAGGAAGTAGGGAGTCAGGAAGCAGGGAGTCAGAAAGCAGGGAGTCAGGAAGCAGGGAGTCAGGAAGGAGGGAGTCAGAAAGCAGGGAGTCAGGAAGCAGGGAGTCAGGAAGGAGGGAGTCAGAAAGCAGGGAGTCAGGAAGCAGGGAGTCAGGAAGGAGGGAGTCAGGAAGCATGGAGTCAGGAAGCAGGGAGTCAGGAAGCAGGAAGTCAGGAAGCAGGGAGTCAGGAAGCAGGTAGTCAGAAAGCAGGGAATCAGGAAGTAGGGAGTCAGGAAGGAGGGAGTCAGGAAGCAGGGAGTCAGGAAGGAGGGAGTCAGGAAGCATGGAGTCAGGAAGCATGGAGTCAGGAAGCAGGGAGTCAGGAAGCAGGAAGTCAGGAAGCAGGGAGTCAGGAAGCAGGTAGTCAGAAAGCAGGGAATCAGGAAGTAGGGAGTCAGGAAGGAGGGAGTCAGGAAGCAGGGAGTCAGGAAGGAGGGAGTCAGGAAGCATGGAGTCAGGAAGCAGGGAGTCAGGAAGGAGGGGGTCAGGAAGTAGGGAGTCAGGAAGGAGGGAGTCAGGAAGGAGGGAGTCAGGAAGGAGGGAGTCAGGAAGCAGGGAGTCAGGAAGCAGGGGGTCAGGAAGCAGGGGGTCAGGAAGTAGGGAGTCAGGAAGGAGGGAGTCAGGAAGGAGGGAGTCAGGAAGGAGGGAGTCAGGAAGCAGGGAGTCAGGAAGCAGGGGGTCAGGAAGTAGGGAGTCAGGAAGCAGGGAGTCAGGAAGCAGGGGGTCAGGAAGCAAGGAGTCAGGAAGCAGGGAGTCAGGAAGCAGGGAGTCAGGAAGGAGGGAGTCAGGAAGGAGGGAGTCAGGAAGCAGGGAGTCAGGAAGCAGGGAGTCAGGAAGCAGGGAGTCAGGAAGGAGGGAGTCAGAAAGCAGGGAGTCAGGAAGGAAGGAGTCAGAAAGCAGGGAGTCAGGAAGCAGGGAGTCAGGAAACAGGGAGTCAGAAAACAGAATCAGTTAGTGAGTTTAGTTAACAAGAAACATGGAACTATACAAAACAAGAGAAGCGTCTGACTGAAAGAACAGTGTTAGATACACGATAAGTAACCAAGGGAGTAATGAAGTCCAGGTGTGACTGATGATGAGACGCAGGTGTAGGTAATGATTGGTTGCCAGGTTTGCATAAAGATGGGTTGCCAAGTTTGCATAATGATGGTTTGCCAGGTTTGCGTAAAGATGGGTTGCCAGGTTTGCATAAAGATGGGTTGCCAAGTTTGCATAATGATGGTTTGCCAGGTTTGCGTAAAGATGGGTTGCCAGGTTTGCATAAAGATGGTTGCCAGATTTGCATAAAGATGGGTTGCCAGGTTTGCATAAAGATGGGTTGCCAGGTTTGCATAAAGATGGGTTGCCAGGTTTGCATAAAGATGGGTTGCCAGGTTTGCATAAAGATGGGTTGCCAGGTTTGCATAAAGATGGGTTGCCAGGTTTGCATAAAGATGGGTTGCCAGGTTTTCATTATGATGGTTTGCCAGGTTTGCGTAAAGATGGGTTGCCAAGATGGGTTGCCAGGTTTGCATAAAGATGGGTTGCCAGAATCAGTGGTGAGTAGAGCGTTGGCGGCGAGCACTGGAGCAGAATTACACGTGACAATATTGACAAAGCGAAAAAAAGGTTTGTAGAACTTTTATTGCAAATGTATGAAATATCAAAAACTGAAATACCATATTTATATAAGTATTCAGACCCTTTGCTATGAGACTCGGAAGCCACTCCTCAGTGATGACAGCAAATGACAGCCCGCTTGGAGTTTGCCAAAAAGAACCTAAAGGACTCAGATCATAAGAAACAAGTCTGGTCTGATGAAACCAAGATTGAACTCTTTGACCTGAATGCCAAGCGTCACTTCTGGAGGAAACCTGGCACCATCGCTACGGTGAAGCATGGTGGTGGCAGCATCATGCTGTGGGGATGTTTTTCAGCGGCAGGGACTGGGAGACTAGTCAGGAACAAGGGAAATATGAACAGAGCAAAGTATAGAGAGGTCCTTGATGAAAACCTGCTCCAGAGCACTCAGAACCTCAAACTGGGGTGAAGGTTCACCTTCCAATAGGACAACAACCCTAACCACACAGCCAAGACAACACAGGAGTGGCTTCAGAAAAGGTCTCTGAATGTCCTTGAATGGCCCAGCAAGAGATGTTCGATCGGACTTGAACCCAATCGAACATCTCTGGAGAGACCTGAAAATAGCTGTGAAGCAACACTCTCCATCCAACCTGACAGAGCTTGAGAGAATCTGCAGAGAAAAATTTAGAAACTCCCCAGATACAGGTGTGCCAAGCTGGTAGCGTCATACCCAAGAAGACTCGAGTCTGAACTCTTATGTAAATGTTTTATTTCAGTTAAATTTGCCAAAGAAATTTAAAAACCTGTTTTTGCTTTGTCAGTATGGGGTATTGTGATGTCAGTATGGGGTATTGTGATGTCATTATGGGGCATTGTGATGTCAGTATGGGGTATTGTGATGTCATTATGGGGCATTGTGATGTCATTATGGGGCACTGTGATGTCATTATGGGGTATTGTGATGTCATTATGGGGTATTGTGATGTCATTATGGGGTATTGTGTGTAGATCGATGAGGAAAAATAACAATTCAATACATTTTAGAATAAGGCCGTTACGTAACATTTTGGGGAAAAAGTGAAGGGGTCTGAAAACACACACACACACACAGGCAAAGCGTGACTCAACGTGTGTGACCAAAATCCAATGTCAGCCATTTAGCGAGACACACATTTCAAATGCCACTTTAAAATCAAATAGAAATCCCTCACACAGCACCACACACACACACACACACACACACACACACACACACACACACACACACACACACACACACACACACACCGTGGCCGTCTCTCATCCTCCCTGCCCCTTTTTTCTATCAATGTCTGAAGTCAGCATGGAGCCCAATGCCACCATTGCTTTATATATGGTCGTCACACTACAAAACCAATCCAAGTTGAGAGGGAAGACAGAGAGTGAAGGAAATGTCTGAGTACTTCAGCGTGCAGACAGAAGCAGCCTCGACACCCTGAGCCGCTACACACAGACAGACAGGTGAAGAAAAGCACATTGATTTCCTCTCGACGGGACACTGACACTACTTTTAATATTCTGATGCTTTTCTTTAATTCTCATTTTTTTGGGGGGGGGGGACGTGTCCCAAAAAAATGGCACCCGTATTCCCTACGTAGTGCACTAATGTCCCCATAGGGTTCTGGACAAAAGAAAGTAGTGCACTAGATAGGGGATATTATTCCCTTTTTGGGACATATTGTTTTTATTTTCATTCTCCTATTACAGACTCAAAAAATGAAATTGGCATTTCTGTTTAAGCTTCACAAATTGATTTCTCACCCCCTGGGTGGTGTGTAATAAGACTTTTACTAAGCATGAAAGAGAAGCAATCGTTTCAGCGTTTATTAAAAAATAAAAAGTTACATGAAGAAAACCTACACTCTAATTTATTTTTCTTGCCCAGCACCTGAATTAATTTTCTTCAAGGTTTCAAAAGACAATATGATTATTTTTTTTTGGGGGGGGGGGGGGGGGGGGGAGTGGGGGGGGGGAGTTTCAATCCCTCCATTACAGCAGAAATTAAAGTTAAGTCCTTCCTCTCCACACACCTATTAATGGCTGCTTGTAAACACGGGCTCCTTCCATCCGATACCACTGGCAACATCACCTCCATGTTAACAGCGTTGGCCAATCGGTCGAACTACCAATATAAAGTCATTATCAAACAATGTTGGATAACAGTCGTCTGAAGGTTTTATTGTCTGACCTCATTCAATAGACTTCAGTACAAGAGGCTTCAGTACAAGAGGCTTCAGAACAAGAGGCTTCAGTACAAGAGGCTTCAGTACAAGAGGCTTCAGTACAAGAGGCTTCAGTACAAGAGGCTTCAGTACAAGAGGCTTCAGTACAAGAGGCTTCAGTACAAGAGGCTTCAGTACAAGAGGCTTCAGTACAAGAGGCTTCAGGTCTTGTTACAACAGCTTGCCACTATTCATTCGTTATTTGCGTGTGTGTGTGTGTGTGTGTGGTGTGTGTGTGTGTGTGTGTGTGTGTGCCTACGTGTGTGTGTGTGTGTGTGTGTGTGTGTGCGTGTGTGTGTTGTGTGTGTGTGTGTGTGTGTGGTGTGTGTGTGTGTGCGCCTACGTGTGTGTGTGTGCGTGTGTGTGTGTGTGTGTGTGTGCGCCTACGTGTGTGTGTGGGTGGGTGTGTGTGTGCATGTGTGTGCGTGTGTGTGTGTGTGTGCATGTGTGTGTGTGTGTGTGTGTGTGTGTGTGTGTGGTGTGTGTGCCTACGTGTGTGTGTGTGTGTGCGTGTGTGTGTGTGTGTGTGTGTGCGCCTACGTGTGTGTGTGGGTGGGTGTGTGTGTGCATGTGTGTGCGTGTGTGTGTGTGTGCATGTGTGTGTGTGTGTGTGTGTGTGTGTGTGTGTGTGTGTGCCTACGTGTGTGTGTGTGTGTGTGTGTGTGTGTGTGCATGTGTGTGCGTGTGTGTGTGTGTGTGTGTGTGTGCGCCTACGTGTGTGTGTGTGTGTGTGTGCGTGTGTGTGTGTGTGTGTGTGCGCCTACGTGTGTGTGTGTGGGTGGGTGTGTGTGTGCATGTGTGTGCGTGTGTGTGTGTGTGTGCATGTGTGTGTGTGTGTGTGTGTGTGTGCCTACGTGTGTGTGTGTGTGTGTGTGTGTGTGTGTGTGTGTGTGTGTGTGTGTGTGTGTGTGTGCATGTGTGTGCGTGTGTGTGTGTGTGTGTGTGTGCCTAAGTGTGTGTGTGTGGGTGTGTGTGTGCATGTGTGTGTGTGTGTGCGTGCGTGCGTGCGTGTGTGTGTGTGCGTAGATATATCTGTTCACCACTAAGGTATCCCCTGTGTCTGTCCCTCATGACTACCTCAAAAGCTACGTATCTCCTTCACCTCGTGTTGCAGAATGTCGTCGTCCTCTTCAATCACAGTATATCGATGTAACATTGACGGCTGAGAGAAAAACACTGACAGACAAACGAATCCACGGGGGGGTTTCTCCAAGGAAAACCAACTCATGATCCATGTAGTTTCAAAACATTCTTGGGTGTAAAAAAATATAAACTTTCACAACAAACAAAAAAAGCTCTGACAAAAGCCAAGAGACGGACATGTTTAAGCTTTAATAAAAACAAGTGTTTGGAGCTGTGGGCAGGTTTCTCTTCTGTTGGAAGAACATTCTGATAGACCTCAAACAAAGACACATTTGTAAAGAAATGAAACACATATCGATGTATCATTGATAGCTGGATGAAACTCTTATAGACAAATATATCTCAGCTTTTTATTTATTTTTCATTTAACCTTTATTTATTAACTAAGCAAGTCAGTTAAGAACAAATTCTTATTTACAATGGACGGCCTACCTCGGGCCAGACTCGGTACAACGCTGGGACAATTTTTCGCCGCCCTACGGGACTCCCAATCACATCCGGATGTGACACAGCCTGGATTCAAACCAGGGACTTTTCTTCAAAGAAAATTCTGATAGTCAAATATACACTCCACTTTTCATCAAGGAAAAAAAATGCTTTAGTTTACTAAGTAAAATGCTTGAGCTTAACTTTTAATTTGACCATGTCAAAGACACATGGAATCACATAATCAAAAGCAATCTTTGTTTTAGTGGATGAAACGTATTCACACAATTACACGGTTCATCTCGGCGTAAATGGATAGATAATAAGGTAAGTAATCACAGACAAAAAGCCATTTATTATCCGATTAATCTTCTTTACAACAACAAAAAACCCCACAAACGGTTGCAGTTCAGAATCAGCCTATTAGTGAAGTCTGAATCGTCTGTTAGCAGAAAGCAGAGAGAGCACAAAAAGAAAGTGTATGATATATGACGCCGTGTCCAAAAAGGGAATCCTATCCCCTACATAGTGCACTACTTTTAACCAGGGTCAATAGACAGGTAGGTGTACTATTTAGGGAACAGGCCGCCATTTGACAACCCAGCGTTGGTCTGAATGAACGTTAATTACGGTGCCATTGTCATGGTGTAGTTACTCTTCACCTCGGTGCTCGTTTGTTCCGTCTTCTGTTGTGAAAATTATTGTTATGTCTGTTTCTTTCTTCTTCACCCATAATGCTTGTCTGTCTGCCTCCTTCAACAGGAATGGCAGGTAATTAACAATAATGTTGATTAATCACCCTCAACGCACAAAGGCACACACACACACCATTACTGCCGACCACAAACCCAGAGGACCAAACACACTCAATATAGACTATATTACCTTCTATTTCAACACGTAAATTACCTACTGTAGACATATTACATATTTACACCTCCAGAGGCATGACTTCACTCTTCTCACTTCCTCTGTCCAGACACAGAGGCGTGACTTCACTCTTGTCCCCTCCTCTGTCCAGACAGAGGTGTGACTTCACTCTTGTCCCCTCCTCTGTCCAGACACAGAGAGACGTGACTTCACTCTTGTCCCCTCCTCTGTCCAGACAGAGGTGTGACTTCACCTGTCCAGACAGAGAGGTGTGACTTCACTCTTGTCCCCTCCTCTGTCCAGACAGAGGTGTGACTTCCCTCTTGTCCCCTCCTCTCTCCAGACAGAGGTGTGACTTCACTCTTGTCCCCTCCTCTGTCCAGACACAGTGGTGTGACTTCACTCTTGTCCCCTCCTCTGTCCAGACAGAGGTGTGACTTCACTCTTGTCCCCTCCTCTGTCCAGACAGAGGTGTGACTTCACTCTTTTCACTTCCTCTGTCCAGACACAGAGGTGTGACTTCACTCTTGTCCCCTCCTCTGTCCAGACACAGAGAGACGTGACTTCACTCTTGTCCCCTCCTCTGTCCAGACAGAGGTGTGACTTCACCTGTCCAGACAGAGAGGTGTGACTTCACTCTTGTCCCCTCCTCTGTCCAGACAGAGGTGTGACTTCCCTCTTGTCCCCTCCTCTCTCCAGACAGAGGTGTGACTTCACTCTTGTCCCCTCCTCTGTCCAGACACAGTGGTGTGACTTCACTCTTGTCCCCTCCTCTGTCCAGACAGAGGTGTGACTTCACTCTTTTCACTTCCTCTGTCCAGACACAGAGGTGTGACTTCACTCTTGTCCCCTCCTCTGTCCAGACACAGAGAGACGTGACTTCACTCTTGTCCCCTCCTCTGTCCAGACAGAGGTGTGACTTCACTCTTGTCCCCTCCTCTGTCCAGACAGAGGTGTGACTTCACTCTTGTCCCCTCCTCTGTCCAGACAGAGGTGCGACTTCACTCTTGTCCCCTCCTCTCTCCAGACAGAGGCGTGACTTCACTCTTGTCCCCTCCTCTGTCCAGACAGAGGCGTGACTTCACTCTTGTCCCCTCCTCTCTCCAGACGGAGGTATGACTTCACTCTTGTCCCCTCCTCTCTCCAGACAGAGGTGTGACTTCACTCTTGTCCCCTCCTCTGTCCAGACAGAGGTGTGACTTCACTCTTGTCCCCTCCTCTGTCCAGACACAGAAGAAGGAAGTCCTGACAGACTCAACAAGAGGGAAGAGGAGGAGGAAGTGTGTGTCTGTTCAATAGAATGGGGTTGAGGGGTAACAGGAAGTGTGTTTGGTCAAGGTACCGAACAGGTTCCTCATTACCTGTGGGGTCAGGGGTCAGTCCTATCAGGACAGTTGTACCAGCCACCCTCGTTCCTCTCTCTCTCTCCTTCCCTCCACATATCCCCTTCTCAGAATGTCCTGTCACACCTTCCTCTTTCTGTTCCTCTCTCTCTCCTTCCCTCCAGCTGCATGTGTAATGGCCCCCTATTCACTATTGGCCCTGGTCAAACGTACAGTAGTACATTATATAGGGAATAGAATGCCATTTGGGATGCACATTCTCTCCTCCCAGTAGTGTCCTCTCTATCTCCCTCCTCCCCTCCCTCCCTCCCTCTCTACCTCCCTCCCTCGTTCCCTCTCTACCTCTCTACCTCCCTCCCCCTCTCCCTCCCTCCCTCCCTCCCTCTCTACCTCCCTCTCTCCCTCCCTCCCCTCCCTCTCTACCTCCCTCCCCCTCCCTCGTTCCCTCTCTATCTCCCTCCCTCGTTCCCTCTCTACCTCCCTCCCTCTCTCCCTCCCTCGTTCCCTCTCTACCTCCCTCCCTCCCTCTCTACCTCCCTCCCCCTCCCTCGTTCCTCTCTATCGCCCTCCCTCGTTCCCTCTCTACCTCCCTCCCTCTCTCCCTCCCTCGTTCCCTCCCTACCCCTCCCTCCCTCCCCTCTCCCTCCCTCCCCCCTCCCTGCCTCCCTCCCCTCTCCCTCCCTCCCTCCCTCCCCTCTCCCTCCCTCCCTCCCTCCCTCCCTCCCTCCCTTGTTCTTCCCATAAATCTCATTACCAGTCCCTGACCCCGGTGTTAAATCTTCGCTGTCCCTCCAAAGGGTCCATTTAGGGTAAGTACAACCTCCATCCCTCCACAACCAAGCACCAACACACTGCTTCCAGTGTCTGTGTGTGTGTGTGTGTGTGTGTGTGTGTGTGTGTGTGTGTGTGTGTGTGTATGTGTGTGTGTGTGTGTGTGTGTGTGTGTGTGTGTATGTGTGTGTATGTGTGTGTGTATATATATATGTGTGTGTGTGTGTGTGTGTGTGTGTGTGTGTGTGTGTGTGTGTCTATATGTGTGTGTGTGTGTGTGTGTGTGTGTGTGGTAGTTTACAAGCCACTTTCCTATTAACTAAAGCACCTTTTTACTGCATCCCGTGGTGCCAGCAGCCATAGTGGTTTGGTGCACAGGTGTCTGGTAGGGAGAGTCTGTGTCCCAACTGGCATCATATTCCCTATATAGTGACGTCATAAGGCTCTGGTCAACAGTAGTGCACTAAATAGGGAACAGGGAGCCATTTGGGACCCACATTTGAGTTAAAGCAAATTGGAGAGCTGCTATTTCACACGTTGTAAAAGTGCATCAGGAAGATTGGTCCGTGGAACCTTGTTTCAGAGGTGAAGGACAGGCAGGGATGGAGGGGCAGTGTTTAGCGTCACAACAATCTGCCTGAACACAAAACCTGGGAAGGACTAATCTATTGACTGGCGCTGCTCACTTCTCTGCAGGGATACTGTTGGTGTGTGTGTGTGTGTGTGTGTGTGTGTGTGTGTGTGTGTGTGTGTGTGTGTGTGTGTGTGTGTGTGTGTGTGTGTGTGTGTGTGTGTGTGTGTGCATGTTATTTTGCCTCCATCAAAATACATTATGCCTTTTCCATTTGCCAATGTGTATCTCTCCCTGATTGTACAAGGCTGAATAGGCCCCTGGACCAAACCATTTCTGTACAGGGATAAATAGGCCCCTGGACCAAACCATTTCTGTACAGGGTTAAATAGTCCCCTGGACCAAACCATTTCTGTACAGGGATAAATAGTCCCCTGGACTAAACCATTTCTGTTCAGGGTTAAATAGTCCTCTGGACCAAACAATTTCTGTACAGGGTTAAATAGTCCCCTGGACCAAACCATTTCTGTACAGGGTTAAATAGTCCCCTGGACCAAACCATTTCTGTTCAGGGATAAATAGTCCCCTGGACCAAACCATTTCTGTACAGGGTTAAATAGTCCCCTGGACCAAACCATTTCTGTACAGGGTTAAATAGTCCTCTGGACCAAACCATTTCTGTACAGGGTTAAATAGTCCCCTGGACTAAACCATTTCTGTACAGGGTTAAATAGTCCCCTGGACCAAACCATTTCTGTACAGGGATAAATAGTCCCCTGGACTAAACCATTTCTATACAAGGTTAAATAGTCCCCTGGACCAAACCATTTCTGTACAGGGTTAAATAGTCCCCCCCCCCCCGGACCAAACCATTTCTGTAAACCTTGAAGCTGAAAAGGAAGCAGAATAAAACCTTCTGTGAACTAATGACTCAAATTGATTTCGTTCTAATCTTTAGCTTCCACAATCAAAGGTCACCATGCCAACCATCGCTAAACCCTTTCCCTCTCTGTCCACTCCATAATATCCAGACATCAATAACAGTGGGGGTCATAATAAATGAATGGAATTAATATGGAGGGATAAAGAAAAATAAAAAAAATACCAAGTTAAAAGGAAAACAATTTAGAATGATAACATTAATCCAGAAGTGCTTTTGACTCTCTGTTGCTCTCCACGTCCACGTCCATTATTAGGGTCCCTGTAACATCTGTTGGTTTCTGTGGTTTTTATATTCAATAAATGTAAGTTTGAGAGAGAAAACCTGATTTAAAAACAAACAAACGAAACCGGAATATGGATAAACAAAATAAACGCAAACAGGCATCAGGCAAAAACGAAAAAGTAAATGGACTTTATATGGCTCAACGTTACACACAATACTGACAGTAATTTATCTAAAAGCACCGTATTATTAAATGTAACGGGATTTATTTTTACTTGATCTTAGCTCTTACTTGATTGAAGCCTGATGGACATAAGAGAACAGTGGGGCTGGGCCCTGAAATGGAACCCTGTTCCCTATATAGGGTACTACTTTAGACCAGAGTCCTATGGCACCCTGTTCCCTATATAGGGTACTACTTTAGACCAGAGCCCTATAGCACCCTGTTCCCTATATAGGGTACTACTTTAGACCAGAGCCCTATAGCACCCTGTTCCCTATATAGGGTACTACTTTAGACCAGAGTCCTATGGCACCCTGTTCCCTATATAGGGTACTACTTTAGACCAGAGCCCTATGGCACCCTGTTCCCTATATAGGGTACTACTTTAGACCAGAGTCCTATAGGTGGAAAAGCGTGCCATAGGACTCTGGTCTAAAGTAGTACCCTATATAGGGAACAGGGTGCCATAGGGCTCTGGTCTAAAGTAGTGCCCTATATAGGGAACAGGGTGCCATAGGACTCTGGTCTAAAGTAGTACCCTATATAGGGAACAGGGTGCCATAGGACTCTGGTCTAAAGTAGTACCCTATATATAGGGAAGGGTGCCATAGGGCCCTGGTCTAAAGTAGTGCACTATATATAGGGAATAGGGTTTTATAGGGCTCTGGTCTAAAGTAGTACCCTATATAGGGAACAGGGTGCCATAGGACTCTGGTCTAAAGTAGTACCCTATATAGGGGAAAAGGGTGCCATTTCAGATGCTGCCTGACGGATGAAGATCTTAATGATGATGTCACAATACCAATAATGACCAAAAAGCATGTAAGAGAGCGACTCCCATTGCTCCTAGAATAATAACAAGGCCTTTTAAACCATGATGGATCTGCTTCTGCATAATGGGAGAGTCAGTGACAGTCATTCAGAGAGAGAGTTTGTGTGGGTGTGTGTGTCTGTGTGTGTGTGTGTGTGTGTGTGTGTGTGTGTGTGTGTGTGTGTGTGTGTGTGTGATGGGCTGCACGTAGAATGTAGAGGACATTGGCTTAAGAGGTCAAGTCTCTCTCGTCAAACCACTCAAGGCTCTGAGATGGAGAGGGTCGTCAAACCACTCAAGGCTCTGAGATGGAGAGGGTCGTCAAACCACTCAAGACTCAACACAGGATGAGGGATACTTTACTTAAGCTGTCCAGCAGATCACAGCCACGCTGGCTTGAGGTTAGACCAGGAATAGAAACAGAGAAACGTGTAATTATTGGACAAGTACAGGTAATTGCCAAAATAAAGGAAACACTTGAGTATATGAGGGATACATATTATATTGAAATCAGGTGCTTCCACACAGGTGTGGTTCCTGAGTTAATTAAGCAATTAAGCCCTGAAAGTGTAAGCCGTGGGGGGGGGGGGGGGGGTTCTACTAAACTAACGTATGGAATTGTTTTAAGATGGTCATCCCATGGATCATTTAGGTACTTTAATCATTTAGGTACTTGATTTTGAATTTAAGGACACCTGTAGGTATAAAAAAATATATATATATGTGTGTGTATGTATAGTATAAAAATATACACACATATATATATATATATATATTTTTTAATATATATACCTACAGGTGTCCTTAAATTCAAAATCAATACATATACATATATATATATATATATATATATATATATATATATATATATATATATATATAGCACTTCTCCTTTACTACTATAGCCCATAGAAACACATTGAATAACACTTTTATAAATGGCAAAACTGACAGTCAAAAAATTCATTATAAAAATAAATCATGAAAATAAATCATGAAAATAAATCATGAAAATAAATCATGAAAATAAATCATAAAAATAAATCATAAAAATAAATCATGAAAATAAATCATGAAAATAAATCATGAAAATAAATCATGAAAATAAATCATGAAAATAAATCATAAAAATAAATCATAAAAATGAGAATATTAAAATAGTTGTATAATAGATGTTAAAATATAAATATATTTATATATATAAATATATATATATATTTTTTTTTGTGAATGAACACAATTGGAAACCTTCCATTTAAAGGAGTTCACTGATTTAAATGCTGTTGTGAATTCCTTCCTCTGATTGGATGAATAAACCAGATCTGTTTCTAACATCCTGTATCAACGATAAGATGGATTTCAAATCAAAAACATACTCCAATTGATTTCATTATTTCTTTACACGTTAAAAAAAACATGATACCTTTTAAGTCTTGTCTACGTCTGTTTTCCACTATGAAGAGATGGATTTCAAATCAACTATGGCATCCAATTTTTCATATTTTTTAAAAATATTTTATTTGGTAATTGATACAATTGTATCCCTTTAAAATCATGTATGTCTGTGACCCAGTACAACAACAAACAACAGCCACAATGAAATATAATGGAACAATGAAAATACAATAACAGGCCTGAAATCAAATAATCCAAAATGTACTCCACATGATGCTGCTGCTGCTGCTGCAAAAAAGAGACAGTTTAGAGAATCGGAAATAAAAACCCAGCCAAACCAAGTCTCTGAAGCTCATTATACACTATATATACAAAAGTATGTGGACACCCCTTCAAATTAGTGGATTCGGCTATTTCAGCCACACACCCGTTGCTGACAGGTGTTTTAAATCGAGCACACAGCCATGCAATCTCCATAGACAAACATTGGCAGTAGAATGGCCTCGTACTGAAGAGTTCAGTGACTTTCAACGTGGCACCGTCATAGGATGCCACCTTTCCAACAAGTCCAACTGGCAAGTGTCTTCACTGATATTTTCAGCCTCTCCCTGTCTGAGTCTGTAATACCAACATGTTTCAAGCAGACCACCAAAGTCCCTGTGCCCAAGGTAACCTGCCTAAATGATTACCGACCCGTAGCACTCACATCGGGAGCCATGAAGTGCTTTGAAAGGCTGGTCATGGCTCACATCAACACCGTCACGCCAGAAACCCTACACCCACTCTAATTTGCATACCGCCGCAACAAACCTACAGATGACGAAATCTCTATTGCACTCCACACTGCCCTTTCCCACCTGGACAAGAGGAACACTTATGTGAGAATGCTGTTCATTGACTACAGCTCAGCGTTCAACACCGTAGCGCCCTCAAAGCTCATCACTAAGCTAAGGACCCTGGGACTAAACACCTCCCTCTGCAACTGGATCCTGGACTTCCTAACCGGCCGCCCCCAGGTGGTGAGGGTAGGTAACAACACATCTGCCACACTGATCATCAACACGGGGGGGGGAGGCCCTCAGATTCAAGTTCATTGGTTTCCACATCACCAACAAACTATCATGGTCCAAACACACCAAGACAGTCGTGAAGACGGAACGGCAACACCTTTTCCCCCCCCTTCAGGAGACCGAAAAGATTTGGTGTGTGTGTCCCCAGATCCTCAAAAAGTTCTATAGCTGCACCATCGAGAGCATCCTGACGGGTCGCATCACCGCCTGGTGTCACTAGCCACTTTAATAATGTTTACATATCCTACATTACTCATCTCATATGTATATATACTGTATTCTGTATATACTGCATATACTATACCATCCACTGCGTCTTGCCTATGCCTCACGCCATCGCTCACCCATATATTTATATGTACATATTTTATTCATCCTTTTACATTTGTGTGTATTTGTGTGTATAAGGTAGTTGTTGTGAAATTGTTAGATTACTTGTTAGATATTACTGCATGGTCGGAACTAGAAGCACAAGCATTTCGCCACACTCGCATTAACATCTGGTAAACATGTGTACGTATATGACCAATAAAATTGTATTTTATTTTATTTGGTACGGCAACTGCTCAGCATCTGACCGTAAGGCGCTACAGAGGGTAGTGCTTACGGCCCAGTACATCACTGGGGCCAAGCTTCCTGCCATCCAGGACCTCTACACCAGGCGGTGTCAGAGGAAGGCGCCAAAAAAATGGTCAAAGACTCCAGTCACCCAAGTCATAGACTGTTCTCTCTGCTAGCGCATGGCAAGCAGTACCGGAGTGCCAAGTATTTAACCAAAAGGCTCCTTAACAGCTTCTACCCCCAAGCCGTAAGACTCCTGTACAACTAAACTAATCAAATGGCCTACAGGACTATTTACATTGACCCCCCCCTTTTGTTTTGACACTGCTGCTACTCAATGTTTATTATCGATTTATAGTCACTCCACAAATTACCTCGACTAACCTGTTCCCCTGCACATTGACTCTGTACCGGTACCCCCTGTATATAGCCTCCACATTGACTCTGTACCGGTACCCCCTGTATATAGCCTCCACATTGACTCTGTACCGGTCCCCCCTGTATATAGCCTCCACATTGACTCTGTACCGGTCCCCCTGTATATAGCCTCCACATTGACTCTGTACCATAACACCTGTATATAGCCTCCACATTGACTCTGTACCGTAACACCCTGTATATAGTCTCCACATTGACTCTGTACCGGTACACCCTGTATATAGCCTCCAGATTGACTCTGTACCGTAACACCCTGTATATAGCCTCCACATTGACTCTGTACCGGTACCCCCTGTATATAGCCTCCACATTGACTCTGTACCAGTACCCCCTGTATATAGCCTCCACATTGACTCAGTACCGTAACACCCTGTATATAGCCTCCACATTGACTCTGTACCGTAACACCCTGTATATAGCCTCCACATTGACTCTGTACCGGTCCCCCTGTATATAGCCTCCACATTGACTCTGTACCATAACACCTGTATATAGCCTCCACATTGACTCTGTACCGTAACACCCTGTATATAGCCTCCAGATTGACTCTGTACCATAACACCCTGTATATAGCCTCTACATTGACTCTGTACCGGTACCCCCTGTATATAGCCTCCACATTGACTCTGTACCAGTACCCCCTGTATATAGTCTCCACATTGACTCAGTACCGTAACACCCTGTATATAGCCTCCACATTGGCTCAGTACCGTAACACCCTGTATATAGCCTCCACATTGACTCTGTACCAGTACCCCCTGTATATAGTCTCCACATTGACTCAGTACCGTAACACCCTGTATATAGCCTCCACATTGACTCTGTACCGTAACACCCTGTATATAGCCTCCACATTGACTCTGTACCGTAACACCCTGTATATAGCCTCCACATTGACTCTGTACCAGTACCCCCTGTATATAGTCTCCACATTGACTCAGTACCGTAACACCCTGTATATAGCCTCCACATTGACTCTGTACCAGTACCCCCTGTATATAGCCTTCACATTGACTCAGTACCGTAACACCCTGTATATAGCCTCCACATTGACTCTGTACCGTAACACCCTGTATATAGCCTCCACATTGACTCTGTACCGGTCCCCCTGTATATAGCCTCCACATTGACTCTGTACCATAACACCTGTATATAGCCTCCACATTGACTCTGTACCGTAACACCCTGTATATAGCCTCCAGATTGACTCTGTACCATAACACCCTGTATATAGCCTCTACATTGACTCTGTACCGGTACCCCCTGTATATAGCCTCCACATTGACTCTGTACCAGTACCCCCTGTATATAGTCTCCACATTGACTCAGTACCGTAACACCCTGTATATAGCCTCCACATTGGCTCAGTACCGTAACACCCTGTATATAGCCTCCACATTGACTCTGTACCAGTACCCCCTGTATATAGTCTCCACATTGACTCAGTACCGTAACACCCTGTATATAGCCTCCACATTGACTCAGCACCATAACACCCTGTATATAGCCTCCACATTGACTCTGTACCGTAACACCCTGTATATAGCCTCCACATTGACTCTGTACCAGTACCCCCTGTATATAGTCTCCACATTGACTCAGTACCGTAACACCCTGTATATAGCCTCCACATTGACTCTGTACCAGTACCCCCTGTATATAGCCTTCACATTGACTCAGTACCGTAACACCCTGTATATAGCCTCCACATTGACTCAGTACCGTAACACCCTGTATATAGCCTCCACATTGACTCAGTACCGTAACACCCTGTATATAGCCTCCACATTGACTCAGTACCGTAACACCCTGTATATAGCCTCCACATTGACTCTGTACCGGTACCCCCTGTATATAGTCTCCACATTGACTCAGTACCGTAACACCCTGTATATAGCCTCCACATTGACTCTGTACCGTAACACCCTGTATATAGCCTCCACATTGACTCAGTACCGTAACACCCTGTATATAGCCTCCACATTGACTCTGTACCGTAACACCCTGTATATAGCCTCCACATTAACTCTGTACCGTTGTTGTTGATGATGTTGATGTTGTTGTTGTTTTTGAGAAAGCGATGGAGAAAGCTAGGTCAATTGTCATTGTTCTTCACAGTAAGACAGAGGTAAGACATGAAGCCCTCCTGAAGCACCGAGTGTGATATATTACAGTAGGTGGTCCTGAGGGTTTATATTGCCAGTGTGTGTGTGTGTGTGTGTGTGTGTGTGTGTGTGTGTGTGTGTGTGTGTGTGTGCCTCAGCAGCCAGTCCCCATACATATGTTTTGTAGATTAGACCCAACCTAATCTAATCACAATACAATCATGTTGGATTTTATCTGTCTTGAAAGCTCAAGGTTAGCGGTTAGCGTGGAAGCTAACGTACCGTAGAGCTAGCAGCCACAACCGTTCAGAGTGGAAGCTGCTGAGAGGAAAATGACATTTAAAAAGTTCAGCGTTGCCTCTGCCCCTTAGAGGTGCTCCTCAAACCCAAACACACATCCTCAAAACCCGATTACAGCAAAGAAGACTGTGTTCCTTCAGGATAACACTTCATTTACATATCTGAACAATAACCAGAGCTAAACAGTCATTATTTTTGGGGGGGAGTAAACGAAAACAATGCAACTGACATTTACAAAGAAGCCCATTGTCAAGGAAAACACTTTGGGGATAAAGGTGTTGAAGATTTACAGTATACGTCCCAAATGGGACCCTATTCCATTTACAGAACCCCACGGGCTCTGGTCAACGTAGTGTACTATACAGTGAAGGGGATAGGGTGCTGTTTGGAACTCTGTCTCTCTGTCTCTCTGTCTCTCTCTCTCTCTCTCTCTCTCTGTCTCTCTCGCTCGCTCTCTCTCTCTCTCTCTCTCTCTCTCTCTCTCTCTCTCTCACTCTCTCTCTCTCTAAATCCAATTTTGGATACAGCCAGATTGCTTATTCAGCTAATTAGCCTGCGATGCTAATGTTGTAATTGAAGTAATATCTCATTTCTCTCCTGGCAGCAGATTGAAATATTCACCAATCTCTGTGGGGACTCCTGTTTCTACTACAGTACAGATAGTTTATATCACCATCTGTAGCGTTCTGTTTCTACTACAGTACAGATAGTTTACATCACCATCTGTGGCGTTCTGTTTCTACTACAGTACAGATAGTTTATATCACCATCTGTAGCATTTTGTTTCTACTACAGTACAGATAGTTTATATATATCACCATCTGTAGCATTCTGTTTCTACTACAGTACAGATAGTCTATACCACCATCTGTAGCATTCTGTTTCTACTACAGTACAGATAGAGTCTATATCACCATCTGTAGCATTCTGTTTCTACTACAGTACAGATAGTTTATATCACCATCTGTAGCATTCTGTTTCTACTACAGTACAGATAGAGTCTATATATCACCATCTGTAGCATTCTGTTTCTACTACAGTACAGATAGAGTTTATATCACCATCTGTAGCATTCTGTTTCTACTACAGTACAGATAGAATTTATATCACCATCTGTAGCATTCTGTTTCTACTACAGTACAGATAGTCTATACCACCATCTGTAGCATTCTGTTTCTACTACAGTACAGATAGTTTATATATCACCATCTGTAGCATTCTGTTTCTACTACAGTACAGATAGTTTATATTACCATCTGTAGCATTCTGTTTCTACTACAGTACAGATAGTTTATATACCACCATCTGTAGCATTCTGTTTCTACTACAGTACAGATAGTTTATATCACCATCTGTAGCGTTCTGTTTCTACTACAGTACAGATAGTTTATATCACCATCTGTAGCATTCTGTTTCTACTACAGTACAGATAGTTTATATATCACCATCTGTAGCATTCTGTTTCTACTACAGTACAGATAGTTTATATATCACCATCTGTAGCATTCTGTTTCTACTACAGTACAGAGAGTTTATATCACCATCTGTAGCATTCTGTTTCTACTACAGTACAGATAGAGTTTATATCACCATCTGTAGCATTCTGTTTCTACTACAGTACAGAGAGTTTATATCACCATCTGTAGCATTCTGTTTCTACTACAGTACAGATAGAGTTTATATCACCATCTGTAGCATTCTGTTTCTACTACAGTACAGATAGAGTCTATATCACCATCTGTAGCATTCTGTTTCTACTACAGTACAGATAGTTTATATCACCATCTGTAGCATTCTGTTTCTACTACAGTACAGATAGTTTATATCACCATCTGTAGCATTCTGTTTCTACTACAGTACAGATAGTTTATATCACCATCTGTAGCATTCTGTTTCTACTACAGTACAGATAGTTTATATATCACCATCTGTAGCATTCTGTTTCTACTACAGTACAGATAGAGTTTATATCACCATCTGTAGCATTCTGTTTCTACTACAGTACAGATAGAGTTTATATCACCATCTGTAGCATTCTGTTTCTACTACAGTACAGATAGTTTATATCACCATCTGTAGCATTCTGTTTCTACTACAGTACAGATAGTTTATATATCACCATCTGTAGCATTCTGTTTCTACTACAGTACAGAGAGTTTATATCACCATCTGTAGCATTCTGTTTCTACTACAGTACAGATAGAGTTTATATCACCATCTGTAGCATTCTGTTTCTACTACAGTACAGAGAGTTTATATCACCATCTGTAGCATTCTGTTTCTACTACAGTACAGATAGTTTATATATCACCATCTGTAGCATTCTGTTTCTACTACAGTACAGATAGAGTTTATGTCACCATCTGTAGTATTCTGTTTCTACTACAGTACAGATAGTTTATTTCACCATCTGTAGCATTCTGTTTCTACTACAGTACAGATAGTTTATATCACCATCTGTAGCATTCTGTTTCTACTACAGTACAGATAGTTTATATATCACCATCTGTAGCATTCTGTTTCTACTACAGTACAGATAGTTTATATACCACCATCTGTAGCATTCTGTACTAACTGCAGCGATAACAATACTCGCATAGGCCTTTTCCAGAGTTATCTTGTGTCCCAGACCCAGGAGTAAAGAGGACTATAAGTGACGTTTCATTCCAAAACTCATTTACAGTTTCATCCATTTTAAGAAATATTGGTCAATTAGCTTTTATTGTTTAAAAAAATAATATATATATATATATATATATATATATATATATATATATATATATATATAGAAGAGAGATTGGTGTGTTTGTTCACAATCTAATCGTGGCATGGGGTTGTTCAATGACAGACGTGTATTTGTTAAAAATCGATCACTTGATGTTTTCATTTCAGAGAGACAAATAATCATGTTTTTCTTCAAAATGCTATATGTCGGCCTCACTCACAGAGAAATGCTAAATGCTATATGTCGGCCTCACTCACAGAGAAATGCTAAATGCTATATGTCGGCCTCACTCACAGAGAAATGCTAAATGCTATATGTCGGCCTCACTCACAGAGAAATGCTAAATGCTATATGTCGGCCTCACTCACAGAGAAATGCTAAATGCTATATGTCGGCCTCACTCACAGAGAAATGCTAAATGCTATATGTCGGCCTCACTCACAGAGAAATGCTAAATGCTATATGTCGGCCTCACAGAGAAATGAGTAGCACTGCTGTAACAAAAGAATACATTTTAATAAAGAACACTACAAATAATAGATTTTGTGACGTCAATATTTAAAATATATATATATATAATAATTCAATACAGTAATATGAGATATGTATTTAAAACATTTTACATTTTACATTTTTGTCGTCATTTAGCAGATGCTCTTATCCAGAGTGACTTAGAGTATCTGCATTCCTCTTAATATCGCTAAGTGAGATATCAGTCAAATATACTGTATTCCTCTTAATATCGCTAAGTGAGATATCAGCCAAATATACTGTATTCCTCTTAATATCGCTAAGTGAGATATCAGTCAAACATACTGTATTCCTCTTAATATCGCTAAGTGAGATATCAGTCAAATATACTGTATTCCTCTTAATATCGCTAAGTGAGATATCAGTCAAACATACTGTATTCCTCTTAATATCGCTAAGTGAGATATCAGTCAAACATACTGTATTCCTCTTAATATCGCTAAGTGAGATATCAGTCAAATATACTGTATTCCTCTTAATATCGCTAAGTGAGATATCGGTCAAATATACTGTATTCCTCTTAATATCGCTAAGTGAGATATCGGTCAAATATACTGTATTCCTCTTAATATCGCTAAGTGAGATATCGGTCAAATATACTGTAACGTGATGCCAACGTTCCATTCCAGCTAAACAACGGATATGTAGCGTTTTGTTTTGCAAATAAAACTAATTTTCATCCACATCTAAAATCTATGACTAAAACATCTGAGAGCAGTAATATTTTACACACACACAATGAACGCACGCCGTACGCAATCACATCTGATGAAATAAACACGACGGTTAAAAAATAGCTGGGGCGTAGCGGTTTTTGGGGAAATAAATTCATCCAGTATAAGTAGGCTGTCATCTATACACAAGCGTGTTTATACACCTACTGATGGTGTTAACGTTCCCCTGAACGAGAACTCAATGTGATTGGTCCATTTAACACTACTAGTCCTTCTCTCTTTCACATCGCGTGTCCCTGTCACATGACCTGCCCCTCGCTAGCTCGGCGTGACGAGAATACGTGACCTGCCCCTCGCTAGCTCGGCGTGACGAGAATACGTGACCTGCCACTCGCTAGCTCGGCGTGACGAGAATACGTAACCGTGCCCCCCCTTGCTAGCTCGCTGTGACGAGAATACGTGACCTGCCACTCGTGAGCTCGGTGTGAGAGACAGAGCAAGGCCTTAGCCACATAAAAAGTTCCCATGAAGTCATGGGGGATTATTTTCTGTGAGAACACTACGAAGGCGGATCACGCCTCCTCCAACACCCATTCTGTGAGTGTTAAATCTAACACTCTGCCTTCACCAAGTGTCAAATCAGCCCTGAGTTGGAAGGAGAGATAGAGGAAGGACTCAGACTGGAGGGGGATGAGATTAAAGGGCAAATACTTCAGGGTAAATTACTGGACAAATGTGCCTCCTCGTGTGTGTGTGTGTGTGTGTGTGTGTGTGTGTGTGTGTGTGTGTGTGTGTGTGTGTGTGTGTGTGTGTGTGTGTGTGTGTGTGTGTGTGTGTGTGTGAAATTGGGACAAATGTAAATCTATACTAACATGCGCTAAAGATGAATGATTTTGGGGGTATTTATACATTTTCATTGTTTTTGTCACGTCCTGACCAGTGAAAAGGGTCATTTGCCATAGTAGAATGGTCAGGGCGTGGCAGGGGGTGGGGGTTGTTTTGTGTGTTTTGGGGGTTGTTTGTTTCTAGGGGAATTTGTTCTAGTTTTCTATTTCTATGTTTCGTTTTCCATGTTTGGCCGAGTGTGGTTTCCAATCAGAGGCAGGTGTCTTTCGTTGTCTCCGATTGGAAGCCATACTTAGGCAGCCTGTTTTCCTTTGGGTTTTGTGGGTGGTTGCTTTCTGTTTAGTTGGTTAGTATACCTGACAGAACGGTTTGGCTGTCGTTTTGTTTTTTTATTTGTGAACTGCCTTCATTAAAAGTAATAGATGAGCACTCAACACACTGCGCCTTGGTCTATTCTCTACGACGCCTGCGACAGTTTTCCATTGTTTTACCATGGAAAAGGCAATCCACAATGGAGTATATAACCCAGACAGGCTTGTGTTGCAGGCTAATATAATGAGCAGATTGTGTCTCTCCAAGTCCTTAGACTACCTCTGCTAATGGGATGAGATCCTCTGTTGGCTTCCTCGACTAATGGGATGAGATCCTCTGTTGGCTTCCTCGACTAATGGGATGAGATCCTCTGTTGGCTTCCTCGACTAATGGGATGAGATCCTCTGTTGGCTTCCTCGACTAATGGGATGAGATCCTCTGTTGGCTTCCTCCGACTAGTGGGATGAGATCCTCTGTTGGCTTCCTCGACTAATGGGATGAGATCCTCTGTTGGCTTCCTCGACTAATGGGATGAGATCCTCTGTTGGCTTCCTCTACTAATGGGATGAGATCCTCTGTTGGCTTCCTCGACTAATGGGATGAGATCCTCTGTTGGCTTCCTCGACTAATGGGATGAGATCATCTGTTGGCTTCCTCGACTAATGGGATGAGATCCTCTGTTGGCTTCCTCGACTAATGGGATGAGATCATCTGTTGGCTTCCTCGACTAATGGGATAAGATCCTCTGTTGGCTTCCTCTACTAATGGGATGAGATCCTCTGTTGGCTTGGCTTCCTCTACTAATGGGATGAGATCGTCTGTTGGCTTCCTCGACTAATGGGATGAGATCCTCTGTTGGCTTCCCTCGACTAATGGGATGAGATCCTCTGTTGGCTTCCTCGACTAATGAGATGAGATCCTCTGTTGGCTTCCTCGACTAATGGGATGAGATCGTCTGTTGGCTTCCTCGACTAATGGGATGAGATCCTCTGAATCTGTTGTTCCATGTAGTGAAGCTGTTATTCAATGTGTTTGTATGGGCTAACATCAGTAATGCCCAAAAACATTTATTCGTTAAATCAATTTGTTATATTTTTTGATACTTCAAGAATTTTTTTTAAATTCCAAATCAAATAGCAAAATGATCCTTTGTTTGACCTTAAAACAATTCCATTTCCTGTAGCTTAGTTAGAACTTAGACAAGGCTTAGACTCTTCTGGGTTTTAAACTACCAAACCGTTAAGTAAATCAATAGAGGGTAGGGAGGGATGTATTGCCCTTAACATCTCTCTCTCTCATTAGCTAAACACACACCACTCATTGTCTCAATCAGGGAATCAGGGAATCAGGATGTAAATATGAATAATGCTGGAAAGCAAACGGACGAGCGATAGCTCTTTCCTCCCTCCCTCCCTCCCTCCCACACACACACACACACACACACACACACACACACACACACACACACACACACACACACACAGCCTTGAGGTCCAGAAACATGGGCATGAATCAAATCCCAGATGGATAAATCCTTCAAATGGAAAATCCACTTCAAAGTGTTATTTCATCAATCCACAGCTCCCGTTCCTGCCGGGTGGGTCTGGTGGGTCGGCAGCACAGCGCTGGGTAGCATAGTGAGTGTAGTGAGTAACTAGAGAAAAAACCCCCTCAGGTACTGCTTTTAGGGTCAATATACTGATAAAACCCAGCTAATGATGTCTTCAAAGAGTAGCAGGGCTTAGGGAGGCTGACCACAGGAGAATCAACTTTCTATTTTGTATGTATATTATAATATTGATATAAAACAAAAAACGTAGTTTATTAATTTAGCACCCCCCCCCCCCCCCGCCAACGCACCTTAGTTAATTCCCACTTCCACTGCTTTTAATGTATTATTCCACCAATTGATCTCTGTTGGTGTGTGTGTCTTTGTGTGTGTGTGTGTGTGTGTGTGTGTGTGTGTGTGTGTGTGTGTGTGTGTGTGTGTGTGTGTGTGTGTGTGTGTGTGTGTGTGTGTGTGTGTGTGTGTGTGTGTGTGTGTGTGTGTGTGTGTGTGTGTGTGTGTGTACGCATGACAGGCAGGCAGGGAGTCCTCCTGAGCTTCCTACATGACCAAGTAGACGAGAGAGAGAGAGAGAGAGAGAGAGAGAGAGAGACAGAGAGAGAGAGAGAGACTACTAGTGATCGTACATAAAGACAGAAACAACAAAGCATATCATTTTCCTGATCAAATTAGATTTTCTTAAAAAAAAAATGTACATAGAAATTGAGTTATAGATCTGTCATTCTCATTGAAAGCCAGTCTAAGAAGTAGGACATCTGTTCTATGCTTTTCGTTCTTAAGTTTAGTTTTTGTGTGTTTTCTTTTTGGTTTTGTACACCAGCTTCAACAGCTGAAAACGCCTTATTTTTGGTTATTGAAAATATATTTCATAGCGGTTTGGATAGTACAATGATTATCTACTCGATACATTGCTTGTTTTGTCACATAAACTGACATTTGGAAACAGAAACTTAGTGCACTGTTCCTGGACCCATAGAGGGGGCAGGGCTCTCCATCCCTGTTCCTGGACCCATAGAGGGGGCAGGGCTCTCCATCCCTGTTCCTGGACCCATAGAGGGGGCAGGGCTCTCCATCCCTGTTCCTGGACCCATAGAGGGGGCAGGGCTCTCCATCCCTGTTCCTGGACCCATAGAGGGGGCAGGGCTCTCCATCCCTGTTCCTGGACCCATAGAGGGGGCAGGGCTCTCCATCCCTGTTCCTGGACCCATAGAGGGGGCAGGGCTCTCATCTCTGTTCCTGGACCCATAGAGGGGGCAGGGCTCTCCATCCCTGTTCCTGGACCCATAGAGGGGGCAGGGCTCTCCATCCCTGTTCCTGGACCCATAGAGGGGGCAGGGCTCTCCATCCCTGTTCCTGGACACTACCCTCCTGTATGTTTTTGGGGTTGGAGTTAAAACCTACAGGAGGGTATCTCTCCAGGAACAGGGTTGGAGTTAAAACTTACAGGAGGGTGTCTCTCCAGGAACAGGATTGGAGTTAAAACCTACAGGAGGGTAGCTCTACAGGAACAGCAGTATGGTGGATATTGGACCAGCATGGTAGATATTGGACCAGTATGGTAGATATTGGACCAGTATGTTAGATATTGGACCAGTATGGTAGATATTGGACCAGCATGGTAGATATTGGACCAGCATGGTAGATATTGGACCAGCATGGTAGATATTGGACCAGTATGGTAGATATTGGACCAGTATGGTAGATATTGGACCAGTATGGTAGATATTGGACCAGTATAGTAGATATTGGACCAGTATGGTAGATGTTGGACCAGTATGGTAGATATTGGACCAGTATGGTAGATATTGGACCAGTATGGTAGATATTGGACCAGTATGGTAGATATTGGACTAGTACGGTAGATATTGGACCAGTATAGTAGATATTGGACCAGTATGGTAGATATTGGACCAGTATGGTAGATATTGGACCAGTATGGTAGATATTGAACCAGTATGGTAGATATTGCTCTAGATCCGGTTCAGAGTGTGCAACAGAGTGTCAACTTTAATATGTCCTCCTATATTCATGCAGCGTCTTCATACACTACACACTATACAACATGCGTACAAATTGGCACCCTGTTCCCTATACGGCTCACTACCTTTGGCCAGAGGCCTATGGACCCTGTGCAGGGAATAGGGGTGTAATTTTAGCTATGTCCTCTAATGCTAATGCATCAGAAAGATTATGGGCTGAGTTGTCGGATGGCATTTTTTGCAGCTACATCACTCTAAACAAACAGTGATCCAGAGATCCAACTCAGTGTGAACAATACAAACAGCAGGCTTCAAGCAGGGCGGGGCGGCGTTCTCTCTCACATACAGTATGTCACCAGGGTTAATGAGAGCCCCCCCCCTCCCCCCTTCATCTCATCACATCCTACTGAGACAATTGATTTCTTCCAAGTGGAGTCAACAACTACACAGAAAGGAGGACAGACAGCACAGAGGTTCAGGAAGGAGGACAGACAACACAGAGGTTCAGGAAGGAGGACAGACAACACAGAGATTCAGGAAGGAGGACAGACAACACAAGAGGTTCAGGAAGGAGGACAGACAACACAGAGGTTCAGGAAGGAGGACAGACAACACAGAGGTTCAGGAAGGAGGACAGACAACACAGAGGTTCAGGAAGGAGGACAGACAACACAGAGGTTCAGGAAGGAGGACAGACAACACAGAGGTTCAGGAAGGAGGACAGACAGTACAGAGGTTCAGGAAGGAGGACAGACAACACAGAGATTCAGGAAGGAGGACAGACAACACAGAGGTTCAGGAAGGAGGACAGACAGTACAGAGGTTCAGGAAGGAGGACAGACAGCACAGAGTTTCAGGAAGGAGGACAGACAACACAGAGGTTCAGGAAGGAGGACAGACAGCACAGAGGTTCAGGAAGGAGGACAGACAACACAGAGATTCAGGAAGGAGGACAGACAACACAGAGGTTCAGGAAGGAGGACAGACAGTACAGAGGTTCAGGAAGGAGGACAGACAGCACAGAGTTTCAGGAAGGAGGACAGACAACACAGAGGTTCAGGAAGGAGGACAGACAGCACAGAGGTTCAGGAAGGAGGACAGACAGTACAGGGGTTCAGGAAGGAGGACAGACAGTACAGAGGTTCAGGAAGGAGGACAGACAACACAACACAGAGGTTCAGGAAGGAGGACAGACAACTCAGAGGTTAAGGAGGGAGGACAGACAGCACAGAGGTTCAGGAAGGAGGACAGACAACACAGAGGTTCAGGAAGGAGGACAGACAACACAGAGGTTAAGGAGGGAGGACAGACAGCACAGAGGTTCAGGAAGGAGGACAGACAACACCGAGGTTCAGGAAGGAGGACAGACAACACAGGGGTTCAGGAAGGAGGACAGACAACACAGAGGTTCAGGAAGGAGGACAGACAACACAAAGGTTTAGGAAGGAGGACAAACAACACAACTCGGAGGTTCAGGAAGGAGGACAGACAACACAGAGGTTCAGGAAGGAGGACAGACAACTCAGAGGTTCAGGAAGGAGGACAGACAACACAGAGGTTCAGGAAGGAGGACAGACAGCACAGAGGTTCAGGAAGGAGGACAGACAGTACAGAGGTCCAGGAAGGAGTACAGACAACACAGAGGTTCAGGAAGGAGGACAGACAGTACAGAGGTCCAGGAAGGAGGACAGACAACACAGAGGTTCAGGAAGGAGGACAGACAACTCAGAGGTTCAGGAAGGAGGACAGACAACTCAGAGGTTCAGGAAGGAGGACAGACAACTCAGAGGTTCCAAAACTGAGACGTTTTCTTTCATTTGAAGTTTGAGTTTTCCGCTCTTATCTCACTCTGCTGAGCTGTTTGTTTATGTTTACAGCAGTTCTTGTTATTGTTCACTGCTGCTGTTGTTTTCTCATAATGCATTTGCATATTTCCCAAGGTGCACAGGGATCCAGACAATGGAGCACGGAGGATGTTGAAAGGATGTTGATGCGGATGACATTGGAGGAGAGGGGGTTGAGGAGGAGAGGAGAAGGGAAACGTCTGGTGGGATTCGATAGGAACGAGGGAGGAGGGTAGAGGGGAAACATCTGGTGGGATTCGATAGGAGCGAGGGAGGAGAGGAGAAGGGAAACGTCTGGTGGGATTCGATAGGAGCGAGGGAGGAGAGGAGAAGGGAAACGTCTGGTGGGATTCGATAGGAGCGAGGGAGGAGAGGAGAAGGGAAACGTCTGGTGGGATTCGATAGGAGCGAGGGAGGAGGGTAGAGGGGAAACATCTGCTGGGATTCGATAGGACCGAGGGAGGAGAAGAGAGGGGAAACATCTGGCGGGATTCGATAGGAGCGAGGGAGGAGGGGAGAGGGGAAACATCTGGCGGGATTCGATAGGAACGAGGGAGGAGAGGGATTCTAGTCTCTTAAACAGATTTTATGATTACTGAGCTAATCAGAAGTATTTCCCTGGGTGTGTGAGTGAGTGGGTGGGTGGAAAAGCTTGGAGGGGGGACGACTACAATTTCACACGACACAGAGAACTTCAGGACATCTCCATAAGGGATTTCCTATCCTTTCATGTTCTAAGGTCATGTGTATTTGTTACAATAGCATCGTATTGTACATGCCAAGCAAGCTTTATCGAACAAACTAGTGGCCGTATCTGCCCTTGGACTTGATCTGCTGAAAAGAAAACAATGTTTAAAGGTGAACAAAATAAAGGTGAACACACTTATTTCCCAGGAGGGTGCGTTCAAGAGCTGCAATTTGGAATGTTTATTTCCACAGCTCCAATTAAGAGCTAGAATCCCAATTAGCTAAACCACACACACTCCTACGGAAGCCCCATGGGGCCAAAACTAACTACAGAGAGTCAGGGTGAGCTCGCTCGGTCTGACATAACACACACTATAGAAAACAAAAAGACATTGTCTTAAATAAATCGGACTATAAGGTTAAATGCCTGTGTACACAGTGTTCCCTTGTCTATTTAATAAAAATAAAAATACTGATAATTAGTACTTGAAACCAGTGAAATGTACACTATGTTTTACTGGGGGGGGGGGGTTGTCCAGCTGCCTCACTAAACCAATAGGAGATAGCTTTCTGCCCTATGGGCCATTGTGGCTCAGACAAGACTCACTAATGGAATCAAAAGTCCATTGTCCTATAAGTAAAAAACACTATCAGGTTTAAAGATGCATTCGGAAACGTTACGGATCATTTCAGCCAGAAGCTTTTTAAAGTGTTGTTCACAAAGTTAAAAAAAAAGTATTCCTGTGTTTTGTTTACTACGTCATTGATTCCGTGTGATACGCTACGCGTTTTGCAACTTGTATGATATCATACCAATTTAGACATTTGCGCGATATGTTACTAATAAAATTTGTGCACTTTGTTATGAATAATTATGCTTAAGATCCCAGAGTTCATGTTTTTGTTAAATATCCTGTCTGTGTATTGTACAGTAGAGTGTATGTTAAATATCCTGTCTGTGTATTTTACAGTAGTGTATGTTAAATGTCCTGTCTGTGTATTGTACAGTAGTGTATGTTAAATGTCCTGTCTGTGTATTGTACAGTAGTGTATGTTAAATATCCTGTCTGTGTATTGTACAGTAGAGTGTATGTTAATAAATATCCTGTCTGTGTATTGTACAGTAGAGTGTATGTTAATAAATATCCTGTCTGTGTATTGTACAGTAGAGTGTATGTTAATAAATATCCTGTCTGTGTATTGTACAGTAGAGTGTATGTTAATAAATATCCTGTCTGTGTATTGTACAGTAGAGTGTATGTTAATAAATATCCTGTCTGTGTATTGTACAGTAGAGTGTATGTTAATAAATATCCTGTCTGTGTATTGTACAGTAGAGTGTATGTTAATAAATATCCTGTCTGTGTATTGTACAGTAGAGTGTATGTTAATAAATATCCTGTCTGTGTATTGTACAGTAGAGTGTATGTTAATAAATATCCTGTCTGTGTATTGTACAGTAGAGTGTATGTTAATAAATATCCTGTCTGTGTATTGTACAGTAGAGTGTATGTTAATAAATATCCTGTCTGTGTATTGTACAGTAGAGTATATGTTAATAAATATCCTGTCTGTGTATTGTACAGTAGAGTGTATGTTAAATATCCTGTCTGTGTATTGTACAGTAGAGTGTATGTTAATAAATATCCTGTCTGTGTATTGTACAGTAGAGTGTATGTTAATAAATATCCTGTCTGTGTATTGTACAGTAGAGTGTATGTTAATAAATATCCTGTCTGTGTATTGTACAGTAGAGTGTATGTTAATAAATATCCTGTCTGTGTATTGTACAGTAGAGTGTATGTTAATAAATATCCTGTCTGTGTATTGTACAGTAGAGTGTATGTTAATAAATATCCTGTCTGTGTATTGTACAGTCCAGTATGTTTCTATTATTCCTGTTGTTAGTATCCGCCTTCACTGCTTCTGGCAACACTGATTAACCTCTGCGTGGTCGGTGAAAGCTTAAATTCTTGTTAATCTGACTGCACTGTCCAATTTACAGTCGCTATTACAGTGAAAAAATACCATGCAATTGTTTGAGGAGAGACAAAAACTTATCACGGCAACTGGTTTGATACATTCACCTCTGAAGGTAAATAATGTACTTACATTCAGTAATCTTGCTCTGATTTGTCATCCTGAGGGTCTCAGAGATAAAAGGCAGCATAGTTGTGTGATAAAATCTATTTTTATATTTAAAAGTAGGAACTGGGTTCCCCCACTGCTGTCTCTGGCTCCACACCCTCTCTGCCCGGCCATCTAGATGTTTTAAAGTTAGTGGATAAGCTAATGATCCATCATGTATGACATTCCTGGGAGTGTGTAAACTGAAAGGTTGTGTTTCCATTTCATTTTTGTATGTTCTCTATAGTTATGCACTCAAAAATGTTTCAATTTACCAATTCGGCACATTTGGGCAAACTCCTGACAGACTTGATACCAAATATTGTCCAGTATTGCAACGCTTCACTGTATCATTCAGCAACGCTGCACACACACTGCTGCCATCTAGTGGCCAAAATCTGAATTGCGACTAAACTGCACTATTATATTATGGCATTTCTCTTGCATTTCAAAGATGATGGAACCAAAAAAATACAGAAAACACATGTTTATTTTCTTTGTATTATCTTTTACCAGATCTAATTATATTCACCTACGTTAATTTCACATTTACACAAACTTCAAAGTATTTCCTTTCAAATGGTACCAATAAAATGCATAGCCTTGCTTCAGGTCCTGAGATACAGGCAGTTAGATTTGGGTATGTCATTTTAGACGAAAATTGAAAAAAAAAGGAGACTATCCTCAAGAGGTTCCCTAAACCCTATATTAGTGCACTACATTTGACCAGGGTAGGGTCTATACAGTGTAATATATAGGGAATAGGGTGGCATTTAGACCATTTAGCCCCAGACATCTGTTCAGGTCATCATAATAATAACAACGTCCTAATGCTCAGTCAGGAGCAGGGCGAGATCCATATGAATCAACTGGGATTAAACACACTCCTCTTCCCACAACGGAGTGTCATGGGGATGGAGATGGTACATGATATAGTATGGAGGGAGGTGGTACATGATATAGTATGGAGGGAGATGGTACATGTTATATTATGGAGGGAGATGGTACATGATATAGTATGGAGGGAGATGGTACATGATATAGTATGGAGGGAGATGGTACATGATATAGTATGGAGGGAGGTGGTACATGATATAGTATGGAGGGAGATGGTACATGTTATAGTATGGAGGGAGATGGTACATGATATAGTATGGAGGGAGATGGTACATGATATAGTATGGAGGGACATGTTGATATAGTATGGAGGGAGGTGGTACATGATATAGTATGGAGGGACATGTTGATATAGTATGGAGGGAGGTGGTACATGATATAGTATGGAGGGAGGTGGTACATGATATAGTATGGAGGGAGATGGTACATGATATAGTATGGAGGGAGGTGGTACATGATATAGTATGGAGGGAGATGGTACATGATATAGTATGGAGGGAGGTGGTACATGATATAGTATGGAGGGAGATGGTACATGATATAGTATGGAGGGAGATGGTACATGATATAGTATGGAGGGAGATGGTACATGATATAGTATGGAGGGAGATGGTACATGTTATAGTATGGAGGGAGATGGTACATGATATAGTATGGAGGGAGATGGTACATGATATAGTATGGAGGGACATGTTGATATAGTATGGAGGGAGGTGGTACATGATATAGTATGGAGGGAGGTGGTACATGATATAGTATTGAGGGAGATGGTACATGATATAGTATGGAGGGAGATGGTACATGATATAGTATGGAGGGAGATGGTACATGTTATAGTATGGAGGGAGATGGTACATGATATAATATGGAGGGAGATGGTACCTTATATAGTATGGAGGGAGATGGTACATGATATAGTATGAAGGGAGATGGTACATGATATAGTATGGAGGGAGATGGTACATGTTATAGTATGGAGGGAGATGGTACATGATATAGTATGGAGGGAGATGGTACATGATATAGTATGGAGGGAGATGGTACATGATATAGTATGGAGGGAGATGGTACATGATATAGTATGGAGGGAGATGGTACATGATATAATATGGAGAGAGATGGTACCTTATATAGTATGGAGGGAGATGGTACATGATATAGTATGAAGGGAGATGGTACATGATATAGTATGGAGGGAGATGGTACATGTTATAGTATGGAGGGAGATGGTACATGATATAGTATGGAGGGAGGTGGTACATGATATAGTATGGAGGGAGATGGTACATTATATAGTATGGAGGGAGATGATACATGATATAGTATGGAGGGAGATGGTACATGACATAGTATGGAGGGAGATGGTACATGATATAATATGGAGGGAGATGGTACCTTATATAGTATGGAGGGAGATGGTACATGATATAGTATGAAGGGAGATGGTACATGATATAGTATGGAGGGAGATGGTACATGTTATAGTATGGAGGGAGATGGTACATGATATAGTACGGAGGGAGATGGTACATGATATAGTATGGAGGGAGATGGTACATGTTATAATATGGAGGGAGATGGTACATGATATAGTATGGAGGGAGATGGTACATGATATAGTATGGAGGGAGATGGTACATGTTATAATATGGAGGGAGATGGTACATGTTATAGTATGGAGGGAGATGGTACATGATATAGTATGGAGGGAGATGGTACATGATATAGTATGGAGGGAGATGGTACATGATATAATATGGAGAGAGATGGTACCTTATATAGTATGGAGGGAGATGGTACATGATATAGTATGAAGGGAGATGGTACATGATATAGTATGGAGGGAGATGGTACATGTTATAGTATGGAGGGAGATGGTACATGATATAGTATGGAGGGAGGTGGTACATGATATCGTATGGAGGGAGATGGTACATTATATAGTATGGAGGGAGATGATACATGATATAGTATGGAGGGAGATGGTACATGACATAGTATGGAGGGAGATGGTACATGATATAATATGGAGGGAGATGGTACCTTATATAGTATGGAGGGAGATGGTACATGATATAGTATGAAGGGAGATGGTACATGATATAGTATGGAGGGAGATGGTACATGTTATAGTATGGAGGGAGATGGTACATGATATAGTACGGAGGGAGATGGTACATGATATAGTATGGAGGGAGATGGTACATGTTATAATATGGAGGGAGATGGTACATGTTATAGTATGGAGGGAGATGGTACATGATATAGTATGGAGGGAGATGGTACATGATATAGTATGGAGGGAGATGGTACATGATATAATATGGAGGGAGATGGTACCTTATATAGTATGGAGGGAGATGGTACATGATATAGTATGAAGGGAGATGGTACATGATATAGTATGGAGGGAGATGGTACATGTTATAGTATGGAGGGAGATGGTACATGATATAGTATGGAGGGAGGTGGTAAATGATATAGTATGGAGGGAGATGGTACATTATATAGTATGGAGGGAGATGATACATGATATAGTATGGAAGGAGATGGTACATGACATAGTATGGAGGGAGATGGTACATGATATAATATGGAGGGAGATGGTACCTTATATAGTATGGAGGGAGGTGGTACATGATATAGTATGGAGGGAGATGGTACATGTTATAGTATGGAGGGAGATGGTACATGTTATAGTATGGAGGGAGATGGTACATGATTTAGTATGGAGGGAGATGGTACATGATATAGTATGGAGGGAGATGGTACATGTTATAGTATGGAGGGAGATGGTACATGATATAGTATGGAGGGAGGTGGTACATGGTATAGTATGGAGGGAGATGGTACATTATATAGTATGGAGGGAGATGGTACATGATATAGTATGGAGGGAGATGGTACATGATATAGTATGGAGGGAGATGGTACATGATATAGTATGGAGGGAGATGGTACATAATATAATATGGAGGGAGATGGTACCTTATATAGTATGGAGGGAGGTGGTACATGATATAGTATGGAGGGAGATGGTACATGTTATAGTATGGAGGGAGATGGTACATGTTATAGTATGGAGGGAGATGGTACATGATATAGTATGGAAGGAGGTGGTACATGATATAGTATGGAGGGAGATGGTACATTATATAGTATGGAGGGAGATGGTACATGATATAGTATGGAGGGAGATGGTACATGATATAATATGGAGGGAGATGGTACCTTATATAGTATGGAGGGAGGTGGTACATGATATAGTATGGAGGGAGATGGTACATGATATAGTATGGAGGGAGATGGTACATGATATAGTATGGAGGGAGGTGGTACATGATATAGTATGGAGGGAGATGGTACATGATATAGTATGGAGGGAGATGGTACATGTTATAATATGGAGGGAGATGTACATGTTATGGTATGGAGGGAGATGGTACATGTTATAGTATGGAGGGAGATGGTACATGATATAGTATGGAGGGAGATGGTACATGTTATAGTATGGAGGGAGATGGTACATGATATAATATGGAGGGAGATGTACATGTTATGGTATGGAGGGAGATGGTACATGTTATATTATGGAGGGAGATGGTACATGTTATAATATGGAGGGAGATGGTACATGATATAGTATGGAGGGAGATGGTACATGATATAGTCTCCATTTTTGAGACATCCAACGGTATTTGTTACAAGTCCAGGATAACAAATGACTTGGCACACTGTCTCTTTAATAACTCTAAACACCTAGTGGATTACAACACAGAGCACAATGATATGCTCCTTTAATGCATCAGAAAGCGTACAGGGTGACTCCTCCGTACAGAACCAAGTCCTTCAGGCTGGCACCATCAAGTCCAAAACGGCACATCAGTGACTAAGAGAGAGAAGCTGTGTTCCAAATAGAACCCTATTCCCTATATAGTGCACTACTTTAGACCAGGGCTCTATAGAACCCTATTCCCTATATAGTGCACTACTTTAGACCAGGGCCCTATGGAACCCTATTCCCTATATAGTGCACTACTTTAGACCAGGGCTCTATAGAACCCTATTCCCTATATATAGTACACTACTTTAGACCAGGGCCCTATAGAACCCTATTCCCTATATAGTGCACTACTTTAGACCAGGGCCCTATAGAACCCTATTCCCTATATAGTGCACTACTTTAGACCAGGGCCCTATGGAACCCTATTCCCTATATATAGACAGACAAGAGGCTGAAATCTTCAATGGTATTATGTCTTATTTTGTCTAATTGAAGAAGTCACTGCTAAGAGGAAGAGGAGAGGCTTCAATACAAATGGGGTTTAGGTCTGTTTCTAACAGGTGACAGTAGAGAGGCTTCAATACAAATGGGGTTTTAGGTCTGTTTCTAACAGGTGACAGTAGAGAGGCTGCAATACAAATGGGGTTTAGGTCTGTTTCTAACAGGTGACAGTAGAGAGGCTTCAATACAAATGGGGTTTAGGTCTGTTTCTAACAGGTGACAGTAGAGAGGCTTCAATACAAATGGGGTTTAGGTCTGTTTCTAACAGGTGACAGTAGAGAGGCTTCAATACAAATGGGGTTTAAGGTCTGTTTCTAACAGGTGACAGTAGAGAGGCTTCAATACAAATGGGGTTTAGGTCTGTTTCTAACAGGTGACAGTAGAGAGGCTTCAATACAAATGGGGTTTTAGGTCTGTTTCTAACAGGTGACAGTAGAGAGGCTTCAATACAAATGGGGTTTAGGTCTGTTTCTAACAGGTGACAGTAGAGAGGCTTCAATACAAATGGGGTTTAGGTCTGTTTCTAACAGGTGACAGTAGAGAGGCTTCAATACAAATGGGGTTTATGTCTGTTTCTAACAGGTGACAGTAGAGAGGCTTCAATACAAATGGGGTTTATGTCTGTTTCTAACAGGTGACAGTAGAGAGGCTTCAATACAAATGGGGTTTTAGGTCTGTTTCTAACAGGTGACAGTAGAGAGGCTTCAATACAAATGGGGTTTATGTCTGTTTCTAACAGGTGACAGTAGAGAGGCTTCAATACAAATGGGGTTTAGGTCTGTTTCTAACAGGTGACAGTAGAGAGGCTTCAATACAAATGGGGTTTAAGGTCTGTTTCTAACAGGTGACAGTAGAGAGGCTTCAATACAAATGGGATTTTAGGTCTGTTTCTAACAGGTGAGTGAAAAAGAGACATTGACATACTGTTGAATTGGCCATAATCTGTTGTGATGTCTTGCCGTGAAGCACAAAGTGCTTTCAAAGTCCCGATCCTGGATCGATTCCCCGAGGGAGATGCAGACCACAAGCAGTGTGTGTGTGTGTGTGTGTGTGTGTGTGTGTGTGTGTGTGTGTGTGTGTGTGTGTGTGTGTGTGTGTGTGTGTGTGTATGTGTGTGTGTGTGTGTGTGTGTGTGTTGCAGACCACACACGCAGTCACATTATAGAACACAAAGGAACCCACAATTAAGACGGCCATGGATTTAAGCCTAAAGGAATTGATCATATAGCTTAGCCCTAATGCTTAGACAGCTCTGATGTATGAAAAACACTTAACTTAAATGATGTTGGACCTTGGTCAGAGTATCTCTATAGATGTATAAACAAACAAAGTAACCATGACAACAACAACAATAACATTAGCTGGTTCTTTCAGCTCGTTCTGAGATCCATTCACGGACTACTACCACAGACGGGACTGGGATGGCAAACAACTGAGTAATAGTAAATTAAATGTCTGCAGAGAGAGAGAGAGAGACGGAGACGGAGAGACAGAGAGAGACAGAGAGAGAGATAGAGAGAGAGAGAGACAGAGAGAGACAGAGAGAGAGAGAGAGAGAGAGAGAGACAGAGAGAGACAGAGAGAGAGACAGAGAGAGAGATAGAGACAGAGAGACAGAGAGACAGACAGAGAGAGAGAGAGAGAGAGAGAGAGCGAGAGAGACAGAGAGAGAGACAGAGAGAGAGACAGAGAGACAGAGAGAGACAGAGAGAGAGAGAGAGAGAGAGAGAGACAGAGACAGAGAGAGACGGAGGAAGAAGCAGGTTTGGTCCCATTCTGAGGAGAGGCTGCTCCTGGGTAGGAACTAATTACCATCTGACCTCTGTCTAGTGCTGCTGCCACACAGACAGACACACACGACCCCTGTCTACTCCCTGTCACTGCTCTCCGTCTTCAACCTGTCCGTCTTCAACCTAGTTATCATTCTACAGACACACACACACACACAGGCACGCACACACACACATGCAAACACACACACACAGGCACGCACGCACACACACACACAGACAAACAACTATTTTAGCGTCATTACTGACATAACAAATTAAACAACACATCGTGACCTTTCACACAGACCTCAGAACTATGAAGGCATTGGTTGAAAGTCAACGATTCATTTAATTTAAATGTCCATCATATCTAAGCCAATATGAAACCAATCTCAATGAAAATGTGCTAATCAACTTGGTTAGAGGTACGTAGTTACACGAGAGCCGTCCGTCCCGTTAACGGAAAAAAAAAAACACATACCGGATATTTTAACAAGGTCAAGAATGAGACTAACAGCATCTATAAAGGGACCATTAGACTAGACATCTTTCGGAATAAATACATTTGTAAAGGGGGCGACAGTTTTATTACTTTCATAACGTATCGCTCTCTTGTGCCCATTTCTCTCGAAAATGTAGCATTTTTGACAATGCTAATATATATATTTATTAACAATTAACAATTAAATATGTACAAATAAGCTAGTAAATGTTCTTGGCTGTTATGATAGCCAGTTAATGTTAGCTAGGTAACGTTAGCCAACGTAAGACTGTCACGTTAGCTAAGAAGCAGGTTTGTGAAGCAGGTTTGTGACCAGTATGACCAGTTCATAAACCATATTATTTTCATACATTCTTCCACATTACATAGCTAACTAAATAGATTCATAGGAGGATGAAAGCCAAACCCCAAGCTTTGGGAAACTGTCATACTGCTAGTTCGCTACCTTACATCACATGCGATGAGCATTGCATAACTAGCAAGGTAGACAAGACCAACGCTGCAATTAGCCATGCTACATTTCCTCAACTAAGAACAACCAAGACCACAACACAAATCATAGCTGAGAAAACAAATTGCTTTGTTAAGAAAAAGTAAGCTAGTTACGAACTGAAAAGCTAGCTGTAAGCTAGCTAGCTAACAAACAGGTAAAGAAAGGCAGCTAGCAAATGAATGTAGTTATGTTTTGATCTAGGTAGCTAGCTAGCTAGCTAACAAACAGGTAAAGAAAGGCAGCTAGCAAATGAATGTAGTTATGTTTTGATCTAGGTAGCTAGCTAGCTAACAAACATGTAAAGAAAGGCAGCTAGCAAATGAATGTAGTTATGTTTTGATCTAGGTAGCTAGCTGTAAGCTAGCTAGCTAACAAACAGGTAAAGAAAGGCAGCTAGCAAATGAATGTAGTTATGTTTTGATCTAGGTAGCTAGCTAGCTAGCTAACGTAACGTTATAACAGTTTTTCAACAAATCAACTGTTTTAGACTATTTTATTTTAACCAAGCAAGAGAAATAAACGTTCAATCAGTAATGAATAAATGAACAAAATAATTTTGGGATGAAAGCTTTCAGACTGTCCATTTAAATCGTCTGTCAAAACTAATGTTTTAATAGCAGATTTCATAGTGTAATGGATAGAGGTACGGCCTTTGGATCTGAAGATTGTATAATTTATATATAATTATATGATATAATTTGACAATTATTTAGCTTATAGTTTTGACAGCCCCCCTCCCACTCCCTCCCTCCCTCCCGACACACACACAAACACACACACACACACACACACACACACACACACACACACACACACACACACACACACACACACACACACACACACACACACACACACTTATTTCCATTAATTAGGTGGCTCTTAAAAGAGCCTATAGGTTTGTGGAGGGGCAGGCAAGTGGGCAGTGAATGTGGTGTTGTACTACTGTGTGCGTGTTGCTAGAACGGAGGAGAGTCCACGTCTCAGACCCTCTAGGAAGAGGTTGTTGCATGCTGTACCTACGGTACTGCCCAGGGACACAGTTCTTTATGGCAGAGTGGTGGATTGTGGGCATGTCGCCTGTCACAGAGAAATGCAAGCTGGTCCATGTGGAGCTGACAAACGACTTATACCAATTCAAATGGTACTTTGCACACTATCAATACTTAAAATGTCGGTTCTCTTCCAAATCTTGTGAGTACTCTCATCTGTTTTCATATTTATACTGACATTTATATACATGTGGGAATGTCTGCTATTTTACCACGCCGGATTCTACCAGTCAGCTGTTCATCAAGACCTCAGCTGTTCATCAAGCCTGGTGGTGGCTGCGTCATGTTATGGGTATGCTTGTCATCGGCAAGGACTAGTTTTTTTTTGTGGGGGGGGGGGGATAGAAAAGAAAGGGAATAGAGCTAAGCACAGGCAACATCCTGGAGGAAAACCTGGCTTAGTCTGCTTTCCAACAGACACTGGGAGACAAATTCACCTTTCAGCAGGACAATAACCTAATACACAAGGCCAAATATACACTAGAGTCGCTTACCAAGACGACATTGAATGTTCCTGAGTGGCCTAGTTACAGTTTTGACGTAAATCGTCAACTTGAAGAATTAAAAAAAAAAAAATAATTCACATAACAATGTGCAAATACTGTACAATCCAGATGTTCATTGCTGTTATAGACTTACCCAGAAAGACTCACAGCTGTAATCGCTGCCAAAGGTGAAATTTGTAAGTCGCTCTGGATAAGAGCGTCTGCTAAATGACTTAAATGTAAATGTAAATGTGATTCTAACATGTATTGACTCAAGGCATTGTGAATACTTATGAAAACGGTGAATATTTCTGTACTTCATTTTCAATATATTTGCTAAAATTGCTAAAACATGTTATCCATGTGTCCTTATGGAGTATTACGTGTAGATGGTGAGAATACCAATCTAGTTCATTCATTTTCAATTCTAGCTGTAACAACAACGTGAAATAAGTCAAGGGGTTTTTATACATTCTGAAGGCGCGGTATATACACTATTATTTTGTTGTTGATATAGGCCTATTGTAAATGTGTAATATTGTTGTGTCGCCGTCTTTACTGCTAAAAGAAATACAAGTAAAAACATAACTTTACATGATATTTTCGACAGAGGTCGTGAACTGTTCATTGATCAGCACATCAGTTGATAAAACAGGAACATGTTTGAAACACACGTTGCACTGAGCTTATGCCAATGTTAAGATAACAGTTACATAAATCAGGACTGTAGACAGGATCTATCTATCTGAGCTACTGACCACCTACTGACCACTTACTGACTACCTACTGACTATCTACTGACCACCTACTGACTACCTACTGACCACCTACTGACTACCTACTGACCACCTACTGACTACCTACTGACTACCTACTGACCACCTACTGACCACCTACTGACTACCTACTGACTACCTACTGACTACCTACTGACCACCTACTGACTACCTACTGACTACCTACTGACCACTTACTGACTACCTACTACCTACTGACTACCTACTGACCACCTACTGACTACCTACTGACTACCTACTGACTACCTACTGACCACCTACTGACTACCTACTGACTACCTACTGACTACCTATTGACTACCTACTGACCACCTACTGACCACCTACTGACTACCTACTGACCACCTACTGACCACTTACTGACTACCTACTGACTACCTACTGACTACCTACTGACCACCTACTGACTACCTACTGACTACCTACTGACCACCTACTGACTACCGACTGACCCCCTACTGACTACCTACTGACCACCTACTGACCACCTACTGACTACCTACTGACTACCTACTGACCACTTACTGACCACCTACTGACTACCTACTGACCACCTACTGACTACCTACTGACCACCTACTGACTACCTACTGACCACTTACTGACCACCTACTGACCTCCTACTGACCTCTTACTGACTACCTGCTGACTACCTACTGACCACCTACTGACCACTTACTGACCACCTACTGACCTCCTACTGACCACTTACTGACCACCTACTGACCTCCTACTGACCACTTACTGACTACCTGCTGACTACCTACTGACCACCTACTGACCACCTACTGACCACTTACTGACTACCTACTGACCACCTACTGACTACCTACTGACTACCTACTGACCACCTACTGACTACCTACTGACTACCTACTGACCACCTACTGACCCCCTACTGACCACCTACTGACCCCCTACTGACCACCTACTGACCCCCTACTGACCACCTACTGACCACCTACTGACCACTTACTGACTACCTACTGACCACCTACTGACCACCTACTGACCTCCTACTGACCACCTACTGACCACTTACTGACTACCTACTGACTACCTACTGACCACTTACTGACCACCTACTGACCTCCTACTGACCACCTACTGACCACCTACTGACCACTTACTGACTACCTACTGACTACCTACTGACCACTTACTGACCTCCTACTGACCCCCTACTGACCACCTACTGACTACCTACTGACCACCTACTGACCACCTACTGACTACCTACTGACTACCTACTGACCACCTACTGACCTCCTACTGACTACCTACTGACCACCTACTGACTACCTACTGACCACCTACTGACCACCTACTGACCACCTACTGACTACCTACTGACTACCTACTGACCACCTACTGACCACCTACTGACCTCCTACTGACCTCCTACTGACCACCTACTGACCACCTACTGACTACCTACTGACTACCTACTGACTACCTACTGACCTCCTACTGACCTCCTACTGACCACCTACTGACCACCTACTGACTACCTACTGACTACCTACTGACCACCTACTGACCACCTACTGACTACCTACTGACCACTTACTGACCACCTACTGACCACCTACTGACTACCTACTGACTACCTACTGACCCCCTACTGACTACCTACTGACTACCTACTGACCACCTACTGACTACCTACTGACTACCTACTGACTACCTACTGACTACCTACGGACCTCCTACTGACTACCTACTGACCACCTACTGACTACCTACTGACCACTTACTGACCACCTACTGACCACATACTGACTACCTACTGACTACCTACTGACCCCCTACTGACTACCTACTGACTACATACTGACCACCTACTGACTACCTATTGACTACCTACTGACTACCTACTGACTACCTACGGACCTCCTACTGACTACCTACTGACCCCCTACTGACCACTTACTGACTACCTACTGACCACCTACTGACCACCTACTGACCACCTACTGACTACCTACTGACCCCCTACTGACTACCTACTGACCCCCTACTGACCACCTACTGACTACCTACTGACCACCTACTGACTACCTACTGACTACCTACTGACTACCTACTGACCCCTACTGACTACCTACTGACTACCTACTGACTACCTACTGACCACCTACTGACTACCTACTGACTACCTACTGACCACCTACTGACCTCCTACTGATGTTATTATGAGTGTTGATGTTTTGCTAAAATAAAGGTTTAAGGAAATACAGTCAGGCACCACATTACTACAAGCCAACGCAGCTCCATCAAGCCTCATGCTGTTGTCAGTAGAAAAGCAAAGGTCGCGTTTATTTAATAAAAGGTAGGGATAATGCATCACTATGGTCTGTGAACAATCCAATACTTTAACTTGTATGCGGTACAATTCACATTACTGAGGAAACACCTCCTCTAACAGTATTAATGAGGCTGTTTGAGAGGGTTTGAATCCTAAACAACCTGCCTACACATCGTTTGAAGTACAATACAAACATGGCCGCTGTAGTAGATCGTAGCTGTGTGCTGGATAACCCCGGGGTGGAGAATGAGTGGAACAGGCATTGTGGTGCTCATCGTAGGGCTGCTGTGGTCATGAAATGTTTTTGTCAGCCGGTGATTGTCAAGGAAATAACTGTCGTTGTCTTGGCAATTGACCGTTAATTAACATAAACACATTTAGTATATCCTTGTTTCCGTGCGAAGCCTTAAGCAAATCATCCAGAACTCGGAAACATCTACATTTTTAAAAAGTCTAATAAATCTATTTAATATAGCCTACACCATCACAATAAAATTCATTATTTATTTTAAACAGGCCTAAAATAAATATAGATATAGATATATAGATATAGATATATAGATATAAAGATATAGATATAAATATATAGAAATATAGATATAGATATATAGATATAAAGATAGATATATAGATATAAAGATATAAAGATTTAGATATATAGATATAGATATATAGATATAAAGATATAGATATAGATATAGATATATAGATATGAAGATATAAAGATATAGATATATAGATATAGATATATAGATATAAAGATATAGATATAGATATAAAGATATAGATATAAAGATATAGATATGTAGATATAGACATAAAGATATCAAATATAAAGGATATTTTCTCCAAACGATTTGAGGGAGAGTGAACATGCGGCTATTCTGTGTTGAGCGGTTAATAACAAAGAAACAGATCCTCCTATATGCTTCATTTAGAGTTATTAACCTGTTAGGGCTAGGGGGCAGTATTTACACGGCCGGATAAAAAACGTACCGATTTAATCTGGTTATTACTACTGCCCAGAAACTAGAATATGCATATAATTATTGGCTTTGGATAGAAAACACCCTAAAGTTTCTAAAACTGTTTGAATGGTGTCTGTGAGTATAACAGAACTCATATGGCAGGCAAAAACCTGAGAAGATTCCTTACAGGAAGTGGCCTGTCTGACAAGTTCTTGTTCTTCTTGACTCTCTTTATTGAAAACTGAGGATCTTTGCTGTAACGTGACACTTCCTACGGCTCCCATAGGCTCTCAGAACCCGGGAAAAAGCTGAATGATGTCATTCCAGCCCCTGGCTGAAAAACATTAGCGCCTTTGGTAAGTGTTCAACTTGTCTTTCTGTGCGAGAAATACATATTCCAAACATACTCTGGGAAAGTTGTGGGATGCGATAGATCCAAAATTAATACAACTACTCACATTGAAAAACCTTTTAAAAGCAATAAGGATGACGCAACAGATCAGAACGTTTAGCTTAAAATGTTTATAAACTATTAGGCTTTTTCTTTTTAAGCGCAGAAATGCCGGTTAGGATCTACACCCGTTGGAAAGCGGATTAATGTGCTTCATTTTAACAAGTTATTTGGCCACTTTAGTTGTGATACTAACCTTATTAAAACATATAGGACTATGGACTAGGCTACATGAGGTGTGAGACTAACCTTAATAAAACATATAGGACTATGGGCTAGGCTAATGTCACCCATCAGAATATTCTTGATTGAATATTTTCTTTACATATACTAAATAAAATGTGTTAAATTAGTTTTCATTTAGAATTGTACATTATTAAAAGAAATACATTAAAAAATACATGTCATCTATGCACTTAAATAGCAAATGGAGGATGCTTTGCCCCGTGTGTAACGGTTGTCGTCGGATTTAGACCAAAATGCAGCGGGGAAATGTGCACTCATCTTCTTTATTATAATCGGACAGGAAGGAGAACCAAAACAAACACAAAGAAACCACAACGACTAATCACAGGCTGGTAAGGCACAAGGCTATACACAGAACAATCTCCCACCAAGCACTCAACAAACACACACCTATATATAGGACTCTCAATCAGAGGCAACTAGAAAACACCTGCCTCCAATTGAGAGTCCAATCCCCAATTAACAAAACATAGAAATACAAAAGACTATAACAGAACATAGAAATACACTAACATATAACAGTGCCCAAAACCCCCCGGAATACATAAATCAAATACCCTACTAAACAAACCACCAGCCCGAACCACATAAAACAAATACCCTCTGCCACGTCCTGACCAAACTACAATACCAATTAACCCCTATTACTGGTCAGGACGTGACACCGTGGTTCATTTTTATGCCAGCCAGGCTATACTCCTGTTGTAAAGAGAAGCAATGTGCTTAATATTAGGAAATTTGAGAACTAAATTTAGTAGGCCTAGTCTATAGAAAGCTGATGGGGATCCTCCTCTTTTTAGTAGAGGCCACCACTCTGTTTTCTCGTGCAATTGCATAGCCTATAGAAATGTTGCGCAGCATGAGCTCATGGTCTCTCATGAAGTGTTTGATTAGATTTTTCGAATACATTTGCATTGATATCAGACTGATTAGAGGGACAGTGGAGCGCTGAGTTGAAAGCAGTTAGCAAGTTTGGTAGGCTACTAATGACCATCAGCAGCATCAGAACTTGGAGAAGCCTAGTTACCGGGGCAAAATGGTCACGTGGAATTTGACTGCAGTCATGACTCATCTGTGGTCATGACTTGTGACCGCCGGCGTGGAGGTAATACGGTAACAGTAACAGCCCCATGCTCATGTAAATGTATTTTATTTTTCGGGTTTCATACCGATGCTTATTTATACCTTAAAACGTAGCTTGTAATTATATCATATACCCTCTACTATTCTTCCCCATCCCCTCCCCCTGGCCCCCCCTCTCCTTACTCGCCGGGTTGCTGTGTGATGTGATGGAGTTAAATCTAACCTCCTTGTAAACAAAGAGATGTTGAGGGCAGAGTGCTCTCCCTCCCTCCCTCCCCCTCTCCCTCCCTCTCTCTCTCTCTCTCTCTCTCTCTCCCTCCCTCCCTCCCACCCTCTCTCTCTCTCTCCCTCTCTCTCCCTCCCTCCCTCCCCCTCCCTCTCTCCTTCCCTCTCCCTCTCCCTTCCCTCTCTCCTTCCCTCTCCTTCTCTCCTTCCCTCTCCCTCTCCCTCTCCCTCCCTCCCTCCCTCCCCCTGTCTCCTTCCCTCTCCCTCTCCCTCTTTCTCTCCCTCCCTCCCTCCTCTCCTTTGTTTCTCTGTGCTTGTCTAGATCAAAGTTACCCATCACCCATCACGCTGTTGACTGCTACAGCTATAGTATCTGATTTAATTCCTCCCTCCATCTCTCAACCTTCCCTCCATCTCTCATTCCTTCCCTCCATCTCTCAACCTTCCCTCCATCTCTCATTCCTTCCCTCCATCTCTCAACCTTCCCTCCATCTCTCAACCTTCCCTCCATCTCTGTCTTTCCTCCATCTCTCATTCCTTCCCTCCATATCTCAACCTTCCCTCCATCTCTCAACCTTCCCTCCATCTCTCAACCTTCCCTGCATCTCTCAACCTTCCCTCCATCTCTCAACCTTCCCTCCATCTCTGTCTTTCCTCCATCTCTCATTCCTTCCCTCCATATCTCAACCTTCCCTCCATCTCTCAACCTTCCCTCCATCTCTCATTCCTTCCCTCCATCTCTCAACCTTCCCTCCATCTCTCAACCTTCCCTCCATCTCTCAACCTTCCCTCCATCTCTCAACCTTCCCTCCATCTCTCAACCTTCCCTCCATCTCTCATTCCTTCCCTCCATATCTCAACCTTCCCTCCATCTCTCAACCTTCCCTCCATCTCTCATTCCTTCCCTCCATATCTCAACCTTCCCTCCATCTCTCATTCCTTCCCTCCATATCTCAACCTTCCCTCCATCTCTCATTCCTTCCCTCCATATCTCAACCTTCCCTCCATCTCTCAACCTTCCCTCCATCTCTCATTCCTTCCCTCCATCTCTCAACCTTCCCTCCATCTCTCATTCCTTGCCTCCATCTTCCTTCCTTCCTTCCTTCCTTCCTTCCTTCCTTCCTTCCTTCCTTCCTTCCTTCCTTCCTTCCCTCCTTCCTTCCTTCCTTCCCTCCTTCCTTCCTTCCTTCCTTCCTTCCTTCCTTCCTTCCTTCCTTCCTTCCTTCCTTCCTTCCTTCCTTCCTCCTTCCTTCCTTCCTTCCTTCCTTCCTTCCTTCCTCCTTCCTTCCTTCCTTCCTTCCTTCCTTCCTTCCTTCCTTCCTTCCTTCCTTCCTTCCTTCCTTCCTTCCTTCCTTCCCTCCTTCCTTCCTTCCTTCCTCCTTCCTTCCTTCCTTCCTTCCTTCCTTCCTTCCTTCCTTCCTTCCTTCCTTCCTACCTTCCTTCCTTCCTTCCTTCCTTCCTTTCTCCCTCTGTTCCCCTCATCCCCCTTTCTCTTTCTCCTCCTCCCTTCCCTGGTTTTATTAATGGTGGAGCTGGTGCCTTGTGATAACTGGTCACTCCTGAAGGCGTTGAAAAGGCAGGGTACTCTATTATCCCACAGAGATGGATGGGTTGAAATATAGCCTGCGAGTGTCAGAGCCTGACAAATCCTCCAGTCTTCAAACCCCTTTGTCTCTGAGAGGGGGAACATTAGTGTGAAGGGAAGAATCTACGACTAGCAGGGACGAGCCTCCTCAGTCCCAACAGAGAGAGAGTGGAGAACAGGGAGGGTGAAAGGGAAGAATCTACGACTAGCAGGGACCAGCCTCCTCAGTCCCAACAGAGACAGGGAGAGTGGAGAACAGGGAGGGTGACAGGGAGGGACAAACACCTGGGAACACACCACAGTCAGATCAGGGAGGGTGAGAGAGAGGAGGTAAAACACCACAGTCAGATCAGGGAGGGTGAGAGAGAGAAGGGAACACACCAGTCAGATCAGGGAGGGTGAGAGAGAGGAGGTAACACCACAGTCAGATCAGGGAGGGTGAGAGAGAGGAGGTAACACCACAGCCAGATCAGGGAGGGTGAGAGAGATCAGGGAGGGTGAGAGAGAGAAGGTAACACCACAGCCAGATCAGGGAGGGTGAGAGAGAGAAGGGAACACCACAGTCAGATCAGGGAGGGTGAGAGAGAGGAGGTAACACCACAGCCAGATCAGGGAGGGTGAGAGAGAGGAGGTAACACCACAGTCAGATCAGGGAGGGTGAGAGAGAGGAGGGAACACCACAGTCAGATCAGGGAGGGTGAGAGAGAGGAGGTAAAACACCACAGTCAGATCAGGGAGGGTGAGAGAGAGAAGGGAACACCACAGTCAGATCAGGGAGGGTGATAGAGAGAAGGTAACACCACAGTCAGATCAGGGAGGGTGAGAGAGAGGAGGTAACACACCACAGTCAGATCAGGGAGGGTGAGAGAGAGGAGGTAACACCACAGTCAGATCAGGGAGGGTGAGAGAGAGGAGGTAACACCACAGTCAGATCAGGGAGGGTGAGAGAGAGGAGGTAACACCACAGTCAGATCAGGGAGGGTGAGAGAGAGGAGGTAACACACCACAGTCAGATCAGGGAGGGTGAGAGAGAGGAGGTAACACCACAGTCAGATCAGGGAGGGTGAGAGAAAGAAGGTAAAACACCACAGTCAGATCAGGGAGGGTGAGAGAGAGTAGGTAACACCACAGCCAGATCAGGGAGGGTGAAAGAGAGGAGGGAATACCACAGCCAGATCAGGGAGGGTGAGAGAGAGAAGGTAAAACACCACAGTCAGATCAGGGAGGGTGAGAGAGAGAAGGTAAAACACCACAGTCAGATCAGGGAGGGTGAGAGAGAGGAGGTAACACCACAGCCAGATCAGGGAGGGTGAGAGAGAGGAGGGAACACCACAGCCAGATCAGGGAGGGTGAGAGAGAGAGGAGGTAACACCACAGTCAGATCAGGGAGGGTGAGAGAGAGGAGGTAACACCACAGCCAGATCAGGGAGGGTGAGAGAGAGAGGAGGTAACACCACAGTCAGATCAGGGAGGGTGAGAGAGAGGAGGTAAAACACCACAGCCAGATCAGGGAGGGTGAGAGAGAGGAGGGAACACCACAGCCAGATCAGGGAGGGTGAGAGAGAGAGGAGGTAACACCACAGTCAGATCAGGGAGGGTGAGAGAGAGGAGGTAACACACCACAGTCAGATCAGGGAGGGTGAGAGAGAGGAGGTAAAACACCACAGTCAGATCAGGGAGGGTGAGAGAGAGGAGGTAACACCACAGCCAGATCAGGGAGGGTGAGAGAGAGGAGGGAACACACCACAGTCAGATCAGGGAGGGTGAGAGAGAGGAGGGAACACACCACAGTCAGATCAGGGAGGGTGAGAGAGAGGAGGTAAAACACCACAGTCAGATCAGGGAGGGTGAGAGAGAGGAGGTAACACCACAGTCAGATGAGGGAGGGTGAGAGAGAGGAGGTAACACCACAGTCAGATCAGGGAGGGTGAGAGAGAGAAGGTAAAACACCACAGTCAGATCAGGGAGGGTGAGAGAGAGAAGGGAACACCACAATCAGATCAGGGAGGGTGAGAGAGAGGAGGTAACACCACAGCCAGATCAGGGAGGGTGAGAGAGAGGAGGGAACACACCACAGTCAGATCAGGGAGGGTGAGAGAGAGGAGGTAACACACCACAGTCAGATCAGGGAGGGTGAGAGAGAGGAGGTAAAACACCACAGTCAGATCAGGGAGGGTGAGAGAGAGAAGGGAACACACCACAGTCAGATCAGGGAGGGTGAGAGAGAGGAGGTAACACCACAGTCAGATCAGGGAGGGTGAGAGAGAGGAGGTAACACCACAGTCAGATCAGGGAGGGTGAGAGAGAGGAGGTAACACCACAGTCAGATCAGGGAGGGTGAGAGAGAGAAGGGAACACCACAGCCAGATCAGGGAGGGTGAGAGAGAGGAGGTAACACCACAGTCAGATCAGGGAGGGTGAGAGAGAGAAGGTAAAACACCACAGCCAGATCAGGGAGGGTGAGAGAGAGAAGGTAACACACCACAGTCAGATCAGGGAGGGTGAGAGAGAGGAGGGAACACCACAGCCAGATCAGGGAGGGTGAGAGAGAGGAGGTAACACCACAGTCAGATCAGGGAGGGTGAGAGAGAGGAGGTAACACCACAGCCAGATCAGGGAGGGTGAGAGAGAGAGGAGGTAACACCACAGCCAGATCAGGGAGGGTGAGAGAGAGGAGGTAACACCACAGCCAGATCAGGGAGGGTGAGAGAGGAGGTAACACCACAGTCAGATCAGGGAGGGTGAGAGAGAGAAGGGAACACCACAGTCAGATCAGGGAGGGTGAGAGAGAGGAGGTAACACCACAGTCAGATCAGGGAGGGTGAGAGAGAGAAGGTAAAACACCACAGTCAGATCAGGGAGGGTGAGAGAGAGGAGGTAACACACCACAGTCAGATCAGGGAGGGTGAGAGAGAGGAGGTAAAACACCACAGTCAGATCAGGGAGGGTGAGAGAGAGAAGGTAAAACACCACAGTCAGATCAGGGAGGGTGAGAGAGAGGAGGTAAAACACCACAGTCAGATCAGGGAGGGTGAGAGAGAGGAGGTAACACCACAGTCAGATCAGGGAGGGTGAGAGAGAAGAGGTAAAACACCACAGTCAGATCAGGGAGGGTGAGAGAGAGAAGGTAAAACACCACAGTCAGATCAGGGAGGGTGAGAGAGAGAAGGTAAAACACCACAGTCAGATCAGGGAGGGTGAGAGAGAGAAGGTAAAACACCACAGTCAGATCAGGGAGGGTGAGAGAGAGAAGGTAAAACACCACAGTCAGATCCGGGAGGGTGAGAGAGAGAAGGTAAAACACCACAGTCAGATCAGGGAGGGTGAGAGAGAGAAGGGAACACCACAATCAGATCAGGGAGGGTGAGAGAGAGAAGGTAACACACCACAGCCAGATCGGGGAGGGTGAGAGAGAGGAGGTAACACCACAGTCAGATCAGGGAGGGTGAGAGAGAGGAGGTAAAACACCACAGTCAGATCAGGGAGGGTGAGAGAGAGAAGGGAACACACCACAGTCAGATCAGGGAGGGTGAGAGAGAGGAGGTAAAACACCACAGTCAGATCAGGGAGGGTGAGAGAGAGAAGGGAACACACCACAGTCAGATCAGGGAGGGTGAGAGAGAGGAGGTAACACCACAGTCAGATCAGGGAGGGTGAGAGAGAGAGGAGGTAACACCACAGTCAGATCAGGGAGGGTGAGAGAGAGGAGGTAACACCACAGTCAGATCAGGGAGGGTGAGAGAGAGAGGAGGTAACACCACAGTCAGATCAGGGAGGGTGAGAGAGAGGAGGTAACACCACAGTCAGATCAGGGAGGGTGAGAGAGAGGAGGTAACACCACAGTCAGATCAGGGAGGGTGAGAGAGAGGAGGTAACACCACAGTCAGATCAGGGAGGGTGAGAGAGAGAGGAGGTAACACCACAGTCAGATCAGGGAGGGTGAGAGAGAGGAGGTAACACCACAGTCAGATCAGGGAGGGTGAGAGAGAGGAGGTAAAACACCACAGTCAGATCAGGGAGGGTGAGAGAGAGGAGGTAACACCACAGTCAGATCAGGGAGGGTGAGAGAGAGGAGGTAACACCACAGTCAGATCAGGGAGGGTGAGAGAGAGGAGGTAACACCACAGCCAGATCAGGGAGGGTGAGAGAGAGAGGAGGTAACACCACAGCCAGATCAGGGAGGGTGAGAGAGAGGAGGTAACACCACAGCCAGATCAGGGAGGGTGAGAGAGAGGAGGTAAAACACCACAGTCAGATCAGGGAGGGTGAGAGAGAGGAGGTAACACCACAGTCAGATCAGGGAGGGAGAGAGAGAGGAGGTAACACCACAGTCAGATCAGGGAGGGTGAGAGAGAGGAGGTAACACCACAGTCAGATCAGGGAGGGTGAGAGAGAGGAGGTAACACCACAGTCAGATCAGGGAGGGTGAGAGAGAGGAGGTAACACCACAGTCAGATCAGGGAGGGTGAGAGAGGAGGTAACACCACAGTCAGATCAGGGAGGGTGAGAGAGAGGAGGTAACACCACAGTCAGATCAGGGAGGGTGAGAGAGAGGAGGTAACACCACAGTCAGATCAGGGAGGGTGAGAGAGATCAGGGAGGGTGAGAGAGATCAGGGAGGGTGAGAGAGATCAGGGAGGGTGAGAGAGATCAGGGAGGGTGAGAGAGATCAGGGAGGGTGAGAGAGATCAGGGAGGGTGAGAGAGATCAGGGAGGGTGAGAGAGATCAGGGAGGGTGAGAGAGATCAGGGAGGGTGAGAGAGATCAGGGAGGGTGAGAGAGATCAGGGAGGGTGAGAGAGATCAGGGAGGGTGAGAGAGATCAGGGAGGGTGAGAGAGATCAGGGAGGGTGAGAGAGATCAGGGAGGGTGAGAGAGATCAGGGAGGGTGAGAGAGATCAGGGAGGGTGAGAGAGATCAGGGAGGGTGAGAGAGATCAGGGAGGGTGAGAGAGATCAGGGAGGGATGCTCCTGGTAATATTGGATCAAAGCCAGTCACCTTGGGGAATGCAGCACACTGGGTGTCTGAAAGCAGCTGCAGTCATTTAGGATGATTTTATTCACCTTGATCTTTTTATAGAAATCATAGGGTGTGTCACAAATACAATCCTATTCCCTGGTCAAAAGTAGTGCACTATATAGGGAATAGGTTTCTATAGGGCCCTAGTCAAAAGTAGTGCACTTGGGAACAGGTAGGCATTTTGGGTTGCAAAAGGCTCTCACCTGGGCTTGATACAAAGCAGACTAACGAAAACTCTTTTTTTTTTAAACTGAAGTAGAAATGTAAAGTAGAAACTAATCTAAAAAAGCAAGTCTCTATAGTGGAGCGGAACAGTTTGACCCTCCGAGCCACTGTAGGTCTCTGTGTGTGTTCTAGAAGGGTTACAGATTCTAGAATCTTAATGTCACTGGTATACCTCCTGGTCTCCTCCCACGTCACCCTCAGCCAACCACTGAGCCCCGAAAGCACATCATGAAACACACTGCGTCTACTCCAGTCAGACAGTTGGCTGTTTCATTCCGTCTGATCCCTTCAGGCTATTGTATGTTGTGAGAAACCCATCACGTCTGTCACAAGGCCGTGCAATAACAAAGGCCTAGTGTTTGTACGGCTCCTCGATAACTTGGCCCCCTGATCATTTCAGAGATGAATATAACTAGAGGTTGAGCTACGCGAGTAAAGAGAACAGGAAGAGTAATTGTAGACATTTAGTAGATGTAAACATCATGTGGTTCTGGAACTGTGTCATTTCTTCCTCAGACTACAAGTATGTGAAGAACCGCCAGTCTGTCACAAGGCCTCTACAACAAACAATGGGCCTATTATTGCCTCAGCTTCCTGAGAACTAACTCGGGCATTCTGATGATTATCAATGGATTCTGATGATTATCAATGGATTCTGATGATTATCAATGGATTCTGATGATTATCAATGGATTCTGATGATTATCAATGGATTCTGATGATTATCAATGGATTCTGATGATTATCAATGGATTCTGATGATTATCAATGGATTCTGACAGCCAGCAGATAAATGGAAGGTTGAAACTGTAATTCTACACATTAGTATATTTATGTGGCGTGTTGATTTACTACATTTGATAGCACTCGCTACAGATCCTGCTGCAAAACACCCACCATTCCCTACAGGCCCCAAGGCCTTATGCATTTATACTGATGAACTGCGTCTTACACTGAATACAAAATATAAAACACAAACATGTAAAGTCTTGGTCCCATGTTTCATGAGCTGAAATAAAAGATCCCAGAAATGTTTCACACTCGCACAAACAAAAAGCTGATGTTACCAGGTAGGCTAGTTGAGAACAAGTCCTTTATTTAACCAGGTAGGCTAGTAGAGAACAAGTCCTTTATTTAACCAGGTAGGCTAGTTGAGAACAAGTCCTTTATTTAACCAGGTAGGCTAGTTGAGAACAAGTCCTTTATTTAACCAGGTAGGCTAGTTGAGAACAAGTCCTTTATTTAACCAGGTAGGCTAGTTGAGAACAAGTCCTTTATTTAACCAGGTAGGCTAGTTGAGAACAAGTCCTTTATTTAACCAGGTAGGCTAGTTGAGAACAAGTCCTTTATTTAACCAGGTAGGCTAGTTGAGAACAAGTTCTCATTTACAACGGCGACCTGGCCAAGATAAAGCAAAGCAGTTCGACAACATACAACAACACAGAGTTACACATGGAGTAAAACAAAACATACAGTCAATAATACAGTAGAAAAATAAGTCTATATACAATGTGAGCAAATGAGGTGAGATAAGGGAGGTAAAGGCATTAAATAGGCCATGGTGGCAAAGTAAATACAATATAGCAATTAAAACACTGGAATGGTAGATTTGTCAAGAAGCTGACAGCATGATCATTACACAGGTGCACCTTGTGCTGGGGGACAATAAAACGTCACTCTAAAATGTGCAGTTTTGTCACAACAACACAATGCCACAGATGTGTCATGTTTTGAGGGAGCGTGCAATGGGCATGCTGACTGCAGGAATGTCCACCAGAGCTGTTGCCAGAGAATTGAATGTTCATTTATCTACCATAAGCCGCCTCCAACGTTGTTTTAGAGAATTTGGCAGAACGTCCAACTGGCCTCAGACCAGGCGTTATGTGGGCAGGCAGTTTGCTGATTGCCAACGTTATGAAACAGAATGCCCCATGGTGGCGGTGGGGTTATGGTATGGGGCAGGCATAAGCTACGGACAACCAACACAATTGTATTTTGTTGATGGCAATTTGAATGCACAGAGATACCGTCACGAGATCCTGAGGTCCATTGTCGTGACATTCATCCACCACCATCACCTCATGTTTTATCATGATAATGCACGACCCCACATCGCAATGATCTAAACACAATTCCTGGAAGCTGAAAATGTCCCAGTTCTTCCATGGGCTGCATACACTCACCAGACATGTCACCCATTGAGCATGTTCGAGATGCTCTGGATTGACATGTACGCCAGCGTATTCCAGTTCCCGCCGAAAATCCAGCAACTTCGCATAGCCGTTGAAGAGGAGCGGGACAATATTCCACAGGCCACAATCAACAGCCTGATCAACTCTATGTGAAGGAGATGTGTCACGCTGCATGAGGCAAATGGTGGTCACACCAGATACTGACTGGTTTTCATGAGGTAAATGATGGTCACACCAGATACTGACTGGTTTTCATGAGGTAAATGATGGTCACACCAGATACTGACTGGTTTTCATGAGGTAAATGGTGGTCACACCAGATACTGACTGGTTTTCATGAGGTAAATGGTGGTCACACCAGATACTGACTGGTTATCATGAGGTAAATGGTGGTCACACCAGATACTGACTGGTTTTCATGAGGTAAATGATGGTCACACCAGATACTGACTGGTTTTCATGAGGTAAATGGTGGTCACACCAGATACTGACTGGTTATCATGAGGTAAATGGTGGTCACACCAGATACTGACTGGTTTTCATGAGGTAAATGGTGGTCACACCAGATACTGACTGGTTTTCATGAGGTAAATGATGGTCACACCAGATACTGACTGGTTTTCATGAGGTAAATGATGGTCACACCAGATACTGACTGGTTTTCATGAGGTAAATGGTGGTCACACCAGATACTGACTGGTTATCATGAGGTAAATGGTGTTCACACCAGATACTGACTGGTTTTCATGAGGTAAATGGTGGTCACACCAGATACTGACTGGTTTTCTACCTTTAATTTAAGGCATCTGTGACCAACAGTCATGTGAAATCCATAGATTACAGCCTACTGAATTCATTTTTTTATTGACTGATTTCCTTCCATGAACTCTAACTCAGTAAAATCGTTGAAATTGTTGCATGTTGCATTTTATATTTTTGATCAGTATCAATGGTAACCTATTCCTTATGAGTCCTGGTCAACAGTAGCACACTGTATAGAAGATCAGGTACTGTACTATTCTCAATGAACCTGCAGAAAAACACACCGTCCATTCTACAGTCCCATGGCTTTATCTACCTGGAACCAACAAGGGTTCTACCTGGAACCAACAAGGGTTCTACCTGGAACCAACAAGGGTTCTACCTGGAACCAACAAGGGTTCTACCTGGAACCAACAAGGATTCTACCTGGAACCAACAAGGGTTCTAACTGGAACCAACACGGGTTCTACCTGGAACCAATGAGGGTTACTCCTATGGGGACAGCCTAAGAACCCTTTTTGGAACCCTTTGTTCTAAGAGGTAC
>NW_021823039.1:0-12500 GCF_901001165.1 Salmo trutta
AGAGACCACACACACACACAGACACACACACACACAGAGACACACAACACACAGACACACACACACACACACACACAGACACACACACAGACACACAGACACACACACACACACACACACACACACACACACAGACAGAGACACACAGAACACACACACACACACACCCACAATCCTGGCCAATGTTTTTTTTTTTTTTTTTTTTTTTTTTTAAAGTAAAATGGCGGGAAAACGGGGGACCCCATGAAGGGGGCTTCGCCCTTGTTTCAGTTTGGATGTCTTCTTTTTTCATTCCTTCTCTTCTTCTGCTAGCTGTTTTACATAGCTTTGTGTATTTCTTTTTCCTTGACAATGAGAGAGAAGTTTGCACCGTTCCGGAGGTACTGCAATACCGGGTCGATGCGTGGAGCGGATGGAGCAAGCCCCATTTCCGACTCCCTGTTCGAAAATCCATTTAATATGTAGTCCCCGATGGGGGACATATCAGATATTAAACTGATAAGAACAGATTTTTTTTTTTTAGAAAAATAATTTATTACATTCAATACCATTCATTCTTACAAAATCATATATTTCTTTCAAACTCAAATACTGTTATTTAATTTATAAAACAAAACAAATACCCCAAAACAAAACTCAGGGGAGCATCGTCCCTCCCCGTCATCCTACGCACTAACTTTCCCTATCTCCCCGTCCCTAATCTAAAATAACCCCAGCCCTAATCCCCCCTTCCATCTCTCCGGGCAGCGTGCTGCCCCCACTTCGTCTCCTCCCTCTTCCCTCTCCTCTCAGATCTCCTTCCACCCTCTCACTATGCCTTCCACCCCACAATCTCTCCTGTCTTAACCATGTTCTGCCTGGCTTCCCACAGCCCCCGCTTAAAGAGGCTCATGAGAAGCCAGAGCAGAAACCTATCCCTATCGTCCCCTCGCTCTCCCTACACCTCTCTCTAGCCTAGCCCACGTCAATACAAATCCCCTCTTACCCTTCCTAACAACACCCGTGCCTTTGCCCATACTACTCCGGCAATGGCACAGTCCCAAAAGACATGACGCACAGTTCCTCCCTGCCACAGAAGGTCTTGGGCAGGTGGGGGATCGGCCAAGCTATGCCGGTAACATGGTGGAGAGTACCGGCAAACACTTGTGGAGGCTCAACCAATTCAGGTCCTTGAGCCTGTTGTCTAGACCCGCGCCTGCACTCCCTCCCAGACCACCGCCGGGATGCCCACTACAGGTGCCGGACTTACTGCCCGTCTGACCTCCTGTACAGGTGCCTGTGATCTAAACCTACTCGGGCGACTTCAACCTCTAGGGTGCGCACGCAGCCACTTGGCCGCATGGCCAAAGTGCCACGGCAGCTGTTCCGCCCGAGGACCCGTGTTAGACCACACCATTACGCTTCTCGCCTGATACGAGAAGAACACCGCAGGAGGTAACCGGACGGGTGTAGTACTGGCTGAGCAAGCTCCGTCAACAGAAACGAAAACAAAAATGCGTCCAGCTTGAGGGGGAGATGTGGTACCCCCCTACCTCCCTCCCCGATGGGACAGATCATGCGTGCCCTGGCGACCCACTCGTACCTGCCACCCCACATGAACTGAAACACCAGCCTCACTAGATGCCTCCTCAAACAAGCCGGCAATGGAGTAGATGTACGCCAAGTACAATAGAGATGGCAATACATCCACCTTGAGAACCAGGACCTTGCCTAAAAAGGACAAGACCTAGCCCTCCACATCGCTAGCTTCTTCTGTACCACTGCGATGCCCATGTTCCAGTTCAGCGTCGCTGAGCCGGAGGTCTCAAAATGGACCCCGAGTATCCTCAGGGCCCCGTTACAGAGAGATAACCCTCCGGGCACATCCGTCCTACCACCCATCTCCGAAAAACTTAACGGAAGACTTCGCGTGGTTAAGAACCGCCCCCGACGCTCGGGTGAAGTCCCCAATAATGTCAAGGGACCTTGTCAGGCACGAGTCTTGCAAAGCAGCAAGGATGTGTCGTCGGCGTACTGTGTCAACTTGACACGGAGACCGCACTTCCAGGGATCAGCAAGCCCTCCACCCCTGTGTCTGCCCTAATGGCAGCCCCCAGAGGCTCCATGTACAGAACGAAGAGGAGAGCCGAGAGCGGGCATCCCTGCCTGACCCCAGACGAGAGGTCAAAAAACGTCACCTAAGTGACTGTTACGCTAACTCGGCACCCCGCTCCGACATATAATGTACGGATCCATCCTATAAACTTCTCCCCAAATCCTAATCTACCTAACACCCTGAATAGAAAGGATCTATTCACGCGATCAAAGGCTTTCGCCTGATCAGCGCTGCTACATTAAAGGCAGCCCCTATCTTCTACCCAAGCGATGGAGTCCCTGATCAACTGTAGGTTCCATATGATCGAGCGACCCTCTACCCCGCACGTCTGATCCTCATGGACGACGTAGGGAAGGGCTGTGCGCAACCGGTCTGCTAAAACCTTTGCAAGTAGCTTGTAATCTACGCACAGCATGGTCAACGGCCGCCAGTTGCCCAGGTCGGTTGCTTCCCCCTTCTTATAAAGAAGTGACAGCACACCGACAGCCATTGATCCCCCCGGGACCCCCGTCTCAAGGATGGCCTTCAAGACTTCGAGGACCACTGGTCCAAGTATACCCCAAAACTTGAGGTAAAACTCGGCCGGCAGCCCATCCATCCCAGGCACCTTCCCTTTTCCCATCCTCCTGAGAGCGCTCTCAACCTCCTCGAGGGAGATCTGAGCCTCCATCACATCTCTAATGTCCTCCGGCAATCGCCGGGACAAGTGTTCTAAAAACACATTTCCCTGCTCTACATCTATTACCCTCTCTTTAAATAAACCTCGGAAATGATCAGTTGTTACCCTGACCATTTCCTCCGGTTTTCTAACTATGCTACCATCTTCTTTCCTCACCCATGCATTATCTTCCTACTCTGTCTGCCCCTAACCGACTTAAAGAACATAGCGGAACAATTCTCATTATGTTCTAGAAAGCCATTATGCGCACGCTCCAGGAAAGCTCGAGCCTTCCGCTCCTGCAGCTCCCTGAGCTGCGCCTTCAGGGCTGTGGATCTCTCCCAGTCAATTGACGCGCCGAGGTTGCCTGCCTCGTACTCTAGTTCAATCAACCTTTGGATACGATCCACCTCCCTCCTTTCCTCCCTTTTTTCCTCTTACAATATCCTATTATAAAAGCCCTAATCCTTACCTTAACTAAATCCCACCACTCTAACACCCCCTCGCACATGGACCGGAGGCCTTCAAGCCCCCGAAAGAAACCAAAAAAGGCGTCAACGAAAGCTTGCTCCTCCAGCACATCCCGATCTAATTTCCAGTACCCCCTACCGAAGAGGCAGACTGGTGGCCCCACCTGCAGGAGCACCCCGTCGTGATCCGAGAAGAACACAGGCAACAGCCGCCCAGACAACTGACCCAAAGACCTAGATAGAAAAATGTAATCGAGCCTCCGCGCAACCCCCGAGAGTTGCGCCATGTGGGACCAGCCATTGTCGGAGTAGTGTGCAGGCCTCCATCAACCAGGCCATGGCAAGCCATTAGCCCGGTGATGGCGCCTGCACTACTATCCCCCGCTAACCCTAAATCTATGTTAAAATCCCCTCCTATCACCAAGTGCCTATTTGTGACACACAGGGGCGCCAGACAGTCCACCATCTCCCTCCTGTCTGCCGCCACCTGTGGCCCATACACCACCACTAACCTATACCTACTATCCCTAAAAGTGACATCCACCCCCAACACCCTCCCCTGCATTACAACAAAAGTACTCTCTACTCTAACCTCCCTATTCCCAAACAAAATCCCCACCCCCGTAGAGTGAACCCCACCTATACCCCAAATTGACTCCCCCTTATCCCACTCCCTACTAAACCTCACGACATCCCCTCCATCCCTTAGGTGAACCTCCTGTAAAAAACAAACATCAAAACCCACCCCCTCTAAAAAACTAAAAGCCGCCCTCCTTTTAACATAATCCCTTAAACCCCTTACATTTAAACTAAACAAATTCAACATAAGGTTCTATTATAACCAAAAACAAAAACAAAAACCATTACTTTTCCAAAAAAATACCAAAACAATCACAAAAAAACAGGAGGCTCACCTGATGCTCCCCTGCTCCTTCTCATCCGGCGGGGACGTCTTCTCCTCTCCTGACGTCCCCCCGTCCTCCTCCATCTCTCCAACCCAGGATGCAGGTATGGTGTTTGGCCTCGGTGTGCTCTGCACCCTGGGTTCCTCACCACCACCCTCCATTCCTCTCTCCCTGTAAGAGTCCAGGTTTAGAGTAGGGGACCCCATCTCCTCAAAGAGGAGTTGAGATCCCCCCCCAGACACCCGACACTGGGCCACGCCCTGGGGGTCCCCCTCCACCCAACACGGAGGGGCTAAGGAGTCCAGCAAGGTCAAGGACACCTTTCCCTCCCCCATCCCTCGCTTGGCAACCCCCTCCACCCCCCCCTCCCTTTCACTGCCAGTCGAGCACCCCCTCTTCTTAACTTTCTTCCTAGGAGTTGGAGGTAAAGGGGAGACACCCCCTTCCCTGCCAACTCCTCCACCATTCCTCTCATCTCTTCCACGAGGGCGCTCGACATGCTGTCCCCCCACTCCCTCACGCCCCTTCCCTCCTCCTCCTCCTCCCCCGCCACCGGCACCCCCTCCATCACCTCTCCCTCCATTGTCACTGTCTCTCGCTCCTCCACTCCCTTTCTTCCTTTCGATTCCTTCCCTTCTGCTCCCGTGTCTTTTTTCCCTTGCCCTCCTGCTGTCGCTCCTTGCTCCTCTTCTTTCCGTTCTTGTCTCTTGTCCTTTTCCTGTGATGTCCTTCCTTCCCCTCTTCTTCCCCATCCCCCGCTCCTGCTCCCCCCCAGCTGCAGACGCGTATGACCTCTGACGAGCCGGGCACTCCCGCCACAGGTGTGCTGACGAGCCACACCCGTGGCACGCCTTAGGCTCGTCGCAGTCCCTCGCCTCGTGCTCCGCAGATCCACAAATTCTGCACTTTTTTGTGCTGCACGAGGCGAGGATATGACCGTAGGCCATACAACGCCTGCAAAATGGGGGCTGACGTGCGTAAAACAACGTCCCCCTGTCAGCCCCCAGGGAGAACATAGCGGGAGGATGGAGGTAGCCACCCTGTCCCTTTGGGTCCTCCCTGAGTAGGGCCTGGAACCCTCTTCTCCCATTCCAAAACCCCAGGGAGTCCCTGAGGAGCCTTGCTGAGGAGACCTTGTCCATATACCGCCCTAGAAAGGCCCTCACCTCTTCGTCCTTGACATGCGGGTTATACATAGTTACTGTTACAACCCTGAAGCTGTTCCTCGCCAGGCTCGTAACTTCATAATGGCACATAGGCCTTTCTCCTTCCACTGCCTTCACTTTCTTCATGATTTCATCATGTTTTTCCTCCGTGTAGCAGGTCACATCGTATGCCCTCTCCATCGGGTTACCCTGGAGGCAGAGGACATCTTTTACCATCAATTTTAGGCTTCCCATCAGGATGGTTCTTGCAAATGTTCTCTCCCGAATTGCTCAACCTCCTTGTCTTTCCAGGCAAATCTGACCGTGTTTGCCAATCCGACTCCCGGAACCGTCCTGTTCTGTGTACTTCTCTCCATGACGTCAAGAAAAAAGCTCTCTTAAAAAGAAGCCAAAGGGAAAAAGGACATCGGAAAATCCGATTCCTATAAACAAAAACAACAAAATTTTCCTCCCTCCTGCCTTCCTTCGACCTTCTGGCTCAGCGGGCTTTGGGGCACCTCGGTACCAAGCTTGATCTGAGCCAAAAGGCCAGGAGAAGCGATAACCCACAAATTGACCCCTGCACCCGCCGGGCCCCCGGGGGTCTCGGCAGACCTCAGCGGTTTGGCAAAAGTTGTCTCCTCCCCACCCGACGCTTCCCTGGTGACAGGCGGGTGTTTTTTTTAACAAGTCGCTAATGCGTCTTTAAGTCACTAGCTCTTTAAGCCTAGTGCGACTAGTTGTTCAAAGGCCCGGAAGGGAAAAACACGTCAGTCGTCGTCGGGCTTGAACTCAATTGCCCGAGCGACTACTTTGAGTGAAAAAATACGCCGGTCGGTCGGTCGGTCAGCCGGCTTCAAGTCAAACGCGGCTCCGAGCAAAAAGTCTCGGCGTTCATCTCTGTCAATTTCTCTTGAAACAAAGATACCGGGCTCTGCCAGAAGCAAAGCCCTTCCCAAAATATGTTGAACTCGTAAGTGTTCCTCTCCACGGAAGTCTTTAGTAAAAGGCGAAAGGCTTGTGCGTAATGAAGAGAAACCAGAGTCGTAGGAAGTCAGAGGTCGGGGCCCGAGACACACACTGTGCACTCTAGGCCGGGTGCCCGCGGGTGGTTCCCGAAACCCACTCTTCCCAAGTTGAGGGCTGTGGGTATAAAAATTCACAGACAGACAGACAATCCTGGTTGAAGTGATTGTATTTTTTGGGGGGGTCAAAAAACACAGGACAGACGGCAGGACAGACAGGACAGACAGACAGACAGACAGACAGCCAGACAGACAGACAGACAGACAGAGACGACAACAATCCTGGTGAATGTGATTGTATTTTTTGGGGGGGGGTCAAAAACAGAGACAGACAGACAGCCAAGACAGACAGACAGACAGTACTAGACAGACAGACAGACAGACAGACAGACGACAATCCTGGTGAAGTGATTGTATTTTTTGGGGGGGGGTCAAAAACAAGACAGACAGACAGACAGACAGACAGACAGACAGACAGACAGACAGACAGACAATCCTGGTGAAGTGATTGTATTTTTTGGGGGGGTCAAAAACAGAGACAGGACAGACAGACACCACCACACAGAGACACACACACACACACACACAGAGACACACACCACACACACACACACACACCACACACACACGACAGAGGACACACACCACACAGACACACACACACACACACACACACAGAGACACACACACACACACACACAGACACACACCACAGACACACACACCACACACAACACACGACATAGACACACACAGACACACAGACACACACACACACACACACAATCCTGGCCAATGTTTTTTTTTTTTTTTTTTTTTTTTTTTTTAAAGTAAAATGGCGGGGAAAACGGGGGGACCCCCCATGAAGGGGGCTTCGCCCTTGTTTCAGTTTGGATGATTCTTCTTTTTTCATTCCTTCTCTTCTTCTGCTAGCTGTTTTACATAGCTTTGTGTATTTCTTTTTCCTTGACAATGAGAGAGAAGTGTTTGCCACCGTTCCCGGAGGGTACTGCAATACCGGGGTCGATGCGTGGAGCGGATGGAGCAAGCCCCATTTCCGACTCCCTGTTCGAAAAATCCATTTAATATGTAGTCCCCCGATGGGGGACATATCAGATATTAAACTGATAAGAACAGATTTTTTTTTTTTTTTTTTTTTTTTACAAATATATTTATTACGTTTCAATGCCTTTCATTACAAAACATGTATCAATCAAAAATCATAACTAGGCATTTTTAACTTCAACACAAACACTAAAACCCCAAACCAAAAACTCGTCTTCCCTCCCCTTCCCACCTACAAACCAAAACACATACCCACATTAAATACCCAACGAAACTCACCCTATACCCCCGACCGACGGGGACGCCTCCTCCACTCCTGACGCTCCTCCGTCGGCCACCATCCCTTCTCCCCTAGAAACAACACCAATTTCCTGCACACCCACACTCTGTGCCTTGTGCCCCCCACTCAAATCCACCACCCCCCCCTCCTCCGGGCTCCGGCCCGAGCATCCCATGCCCCCAAACAGGAAGCTTGCCCCTTCCTCCATCCCCCATTCCTGGGCCATGCCTGGTAGGTCCAGCTCTGCTAGGGGTGTAAAGGAACACGAAGAAGAGGGAGCCCACGAGGGCCCTGCAACCTCTCCCCCCTGCCCTTCCCCCCCCCCCCCTTTTACCACCCTTCCTCCTCCTACTGTCCGGGCGCTCCCACTTCTTTGGCCTCTTTATCGGTGGAGGGCGCAGCCAGGGAACATCCCTATCCGCGTCCGACAGCCCCCCCCTCGCTTCGGTCATATTATCCGCCAGCCCACCCCCTCGCTTCCTTCACAGTGTCCGTCAGCCCCCCCCACCATCTTCCTAAGTTCCTCCACCCGTGAATCTCACCTCTTTACTATCCCCCCACTCCTTCACTCCTTCTCCTACTGGTCCCGCCACCTCTGCCTTCTCTGTCTCCTCCCTTTCTGTCGCTTTCTTCTCCACCACCTTCTTCCCTGTCCTCCTTCCTTTCTGTCTCTTTCTTCTCCACCCCCTTCTTCCCTGTCTCCTTCCTTTCTGTCTCTACCACCTTCTTCCCTGTCTCCTTCCTTTCTGTCTCTCTCTTCTCCACCTCCTTCTTCCCAGTCTCCTTCCTCTCTGTTGCCTTCTCCGTCTCCTTCCTCTCCACCGCCGTCTTCTCTGGCCCCTCCACTCTCCTGTCTCCTTCCTCCTCCTTCTCTCCTTCAGTCTCCTGCCCTTCCGTTTCCACTATGCTGTTGTCCTTCTTTTTCTCCTCCCGCTTCCGTTTTCTCCTCCTCTTCCACCCGTGTGTCCGCTCCCTCTGGTCCAGTACTCAGTCCTTGGTCCCTCCTACCCCCATCCCCGGCTCTCGCTCCCCCCCCCCGCTGCAGCGCGTATGACCTCTGACGCGCCGGGCATTCACGCCACAGGTGCGTCAGCATGCCACACCCGTGACATGCCTTCGGCGCGTCACAGTCCCTCGCCTCGTGCTCCGTAGATCCACAATACCTACACTTCTTTGTGCTGCACGAGGCGAGGATATGACCATAGGCATACAAGCGCCTGCAGAACGGGGGCTGACGTGCATAATACAACGTCCCCCTGTCAGCCCCCAGGGAGAACATCGCCGGCGGATGGAGGTAGCCTCCCAGGCCTTTTGGGGTCTTCCCTGAGAAGAGCTTGATATCCTCTCCTCCCAGTCCAAACCCGAGTGAATCCTTGAGGAGCCTTCCTGAGGAGATGTTATCCATATACTTCCCCAGGAAGGTCCTTACCTCTTCTTCTTTCACGTATGGGTTATACATCGTAACCGTCACCACTCTAAAATTTGTCTTCGCCAGGTTCTTTACTGCATAGTAGCACATAGGCTTCACTTTCTCCAATTCTCTTGCCTTCTGCATCGTGTCCTCATGCTGTTTTTCTGTGTACAGAGTCACATCGAAACCTCCCTCTATTGGATTCCCCTGGAGGCAGAAGACATCCTTACTCCAATCTTGAGCGCACCCATCAAGATAGTTCTCCCGAATGTCTCCCTCCCAAATTGCTCCACCGTTTTGTCCTTCCACACGAATCTCAACGTGTTGGCCAATCCGACAACCGGAACCGACCTGCTCCGCTCATTTCCCTCCATGCCTTTCAAAAATAAAGCTCTCCTCAAAAGAAGCAACCTCAAAAACAATAACTTTCCTCCCTCCTGCCTTCCTTCGACCTTTTGGCTCAGCGGGCTCTGGGGCACCTCGGTACAAGCTTGATCTGAGCCAAAAGGCCGAGAAGCGATAAACCCACAAATTGACCCCTGCACCCGCCGGGCCCCCGGGGGGTCTCGGCAGACCTCAGCGGTTTGGCAAAGTGTCTCCTCCCCACCCGACGCTTCCCTGGTGACAGGCGGGTGTTTTTTTAACAAGTCGCTAATGCGTCTTTAAGTCACTAGCTCTTTAAGCCTAGTGCGACTATTTGTTCAAAGCCCGGAAAACACGTCAGTCGTCGTCGGGCTTGACTCAATTGCCCGAGCGACTACTTTGAGTGGAAAAATACGCCGGTCGGTCGGTCGGTCCAGCCGGCTCTCAAGTCAAACGCCTGAGCAAAAAGTCTCGGCGTCATCTCTGTCAATTTCTCTTGAAACAAGATACCGGGCTCTGCCAGAAGCAAAGCCCTTCCAAAAATATGTTGAACTCGTAAGTGTTCCTCTCCACGGAAGTCTTTAGTAAAAGGCGAAAGGCCTTGTGCGTAATGAAGAGAAACCAGAGTCGTATGGAAGTCAGAGGTCGGGCCCGAGACACACACTGTGCACTCTAGGCCGGGTGCCCGCGGGTGGTTCCCGAAACCCACTCTTCCAAGTTTGAGGGCTGTGGGTAAAAATTCACAGACAGACAGACAATCCTGGTGAAGTGATTGTATTTTTTGGGGGGGTCAAAAACACAGACAGACAGACAGACAGACAGACAGGACAGACAGACAGGACAGACAGACAGACAGACAACAGACAGACAATCCTGGTGAGTGTTGTAAGTGATTGTATTTTGGGGGGGGGGAGTCAAAAACAGAGAAGACAGACAGACAGACAGACAGGACAGACAGCACAGACAGACAGAAGACAATCCTGGTGAGTGATTGTATTTTTTGGGGGGGGTCAAAAACAGAGACAGACAGACAGGACGACAGACAGACAGACGACAGACAGACAGACAGACAGACAATCCTGGTGAAGTGATTGTATTTTTTGGGGGGGTCAAAAAAACAGAGACGGACAGACAGACACACACACACCAGAGACACACAACACACACACACCACCACAGAGACACAACACACACACACAAGGACACACACACACAACAGACACACACACAGAACACCACACACCATACACACAGCACCACACACACACACACAACCAGCAGACACCACCACACACAACACACACACACAGACAGAGACACACACAGACACACAGACACACACACACACACACACAATCCTGGCCAATGTTTTTTTTTTTTTTTTTTTTTTTTAAAGTAAAATGGCGGGAAAACGGGGGACCCCATGAAGGGGGCTTCGCCCTTGTTTCAGTTTGGATGATTTTTTTTTTTTCTTTTCCTTCTCTTCTTCTGCTAGCTGTTTTACATAGCTTTGTGTATTTCTTTTTCCTATGACAATGAGAGAGAAGTGTTGCCACCGTTTCCGGAGGTACTGCAATACCGGGTCGATGCGTGGAGCGATGGAGCAAGCCCCATTTCCGACTCCCTGTTCGAAAAATCCATTTAATATGTAGTCCCCCGATGGGGGACATATCAGATATTAAACTGATAAGAACAGATTTTTTTTTTTTTTTTTTTTATAGAAAATATATTTATTACGTTCAAAACCAACCAAAATTTTCCACCACTCAATAAATTCAAACACAAATTCCAATAAACACGAAAATAGACATTTCAAAACTATTCATCAATAACCAAACCCAAAACCCATACCCATATAAAAATAACCAAAAAAAACACTCACCCTATACCCGACCGACGGGACGCCTCCTCCACTCCTGACGCTCCACCGTCGGCCACCATCCCCTCTCCCTTGTGAAAACAACCACTACCCGGCACACCCACACTCTGTGCCTCGTGCCCCCCACTCAAATCTACCACTCCCCCCTCCTCCCGACTCCGGCCCGGGGACCCCATGCCCTAAACAGGAGCTTAAGCCTCCCTCACTCGCCCAATCCTGGGCCATTCCTGTGAGGTCCAGTTCAGACAGGGGTATAAAGGAGAAGGAAGAGGGAGCCCACGAGGGTCCTGCAACCTCCCCCCCCCCCCCCTGATCTGCCCCCCCCTCTTTCTCCACACCTCCCCCTCAAGCTCTCCTTCCTCTTTGACTTCCTGTAATGTTTAGTTGCCGGCAAAAGATTTTCATATCTTTCCACATCTTGCGACTTTTTATTCCTCCCATTCCAGTGTTCACCCAATCCTTCGCTCTCGTTATCTCTGTCTCCTTACTTTCTATCTCCTTCTTCTCCACCGCCGTCTTCTCAATCTCCTCCCTCTCTGTTTCCTTCTCCATCTCTTTCCTCTCCACCGCCTTCTTCTCTTGCCCCTCCACTCTCATGTCTCCTTCCTCCTCCTGCTCCTTTCTCCCTGCCTCCTGCTCTCCTCTCCTTCAACCTCTCCTCCAGCACCTTCTCTCCTTCATCCTCCTGGTCCTCCTCTCTTTCAGCCTCCTGCTCTCCTCTCTTTCAGCCTCCTTCCTTTCCGGTTCCACTATGTCCATTTCTTCCTTTTCCTCTTCTGCTCCTGTGTCGCTCTTTCCTTCTCCTCCCGCCGTGCGTCCCTCTCCTCCGTGCCTGTTCCTGGCTCTCTGTCCCCTCCTCTCTTCCCCCATCCCGGCTCTCGCTCCCCCCCCAGCTGCAGCGCGTATGACCGGTGACGCGCCGGGCATTCACGCCACAGGTGCGTCAACATGCCACACCCGTGACATGCCTTCGGCGCGTCACAGTCCCTCGCCCCGTGCTCCGCAGATCCACAATACCTGCACTTCCTTGTGCTACACGAGGCGAGGATGTGACCGTAGGCCATACAACGCCTGCAGAACGGAGGCTGACGGGCATAATGCAACGTCCCCCTGTCAGCCCCCAGGGAGAACATCGCCGGAGGATGGAGGTATCCACCCAATCCTTCTGGGTCCTCTCTTAGGAGGGCCTGGAACCCCCTCCTCC
>NW_021823039.1:17500-35000 GCF_901001165.1 Salmo trutta
GACAGACAGACAGACAGACAGACAGACAGACAGACAGACAGACAGACAGACAGACAGACAGACAATCCTGGTGAAGTGATTGTATTTTTTGGGGGGGGGTCAAAAACAGAGACAGACAGACAGACAGACAGACAGACAGACAGACAGACAGACAGACAGACGACAATCCTGGTGAAGTGATTGTATTTTTTGGGGGGGGTCAAAACCAGAGACAGACAGACAGACAGACAGGACAGACGAAGACAGACAGACAGGACAGACAATCCTGGTGAAGTGATTGTATTTTTGGGGGGGTCAAAACAGAGACAGACAGACAGACACACCACACAGAGACACACACACACACACCACACAGAGACACACACACACCACCACACACAGACACACCACACACACAGACAGAGACCACACACACACACAGACACACACACACACACACACACACAGAGGACACACACACACACACACACAGACACACACAGACACCACACACACACACACACACACAGACAGAGACACACACAGACACACAGACACACACACACACACACACAATCCTGGCCAATGTTTTTTTTTTTTTTTTTTTTTTTTTTTTTTTAAGTAAAATGGCGGGAAAACGGGGGACCCATGAAGGGGGCTTCGCCCTTGTTTCAGTTTGGATGATTCTTCTTTTTTCATTCCTTTCTTCTTCTGCGAGCTGTTTTACATAGCCTTTGTGGTATTTCTTTTCCTTGTACAATGAGAGAGAAGTGTTGCAAGCAAAAAGCCACAACCGTTCCCGGAGTATTACTGCAATACCGGGTCGATGCGTGTACGATGGGAGCAAGCCCCTTTCCGTACTACCTGTTCGAAAAATCATTTAATATGTAGTCCCACGATGGGGACCTATCAGATATTAAACTGATAAGAACAGATTTTTTTTTTTTTTTTATAGAAAATAATATTTATTACGTTCAAAACCAACAAATTTTCCACCACTTCAATAAATTCAAACACAAATTCCAATAAACACGAAAATAACATTTCAAAACTATCACATAACAAACCAACCCATACCCATATATAATAAACAAGAAAACCATTCACCCTATACTCCCGACCGACGGGGCCACTCCTCCACTCCTGACGCTCCACCGTCGGCCACCTACCTCCTCTCCCCTTGAAACAACACCACTACCCGGCCCCCACACTCTGTGCCTCGTGCCCCCCACTCAAATCTACCACTCCCCCCTCCTCCCGACTCCGGCCCGGGGACCCCATGCCCCTAAACAGGGAGCTTAAGCCTCCCTCACTCGCCCAATCCTGGGCCATTCCTGTGAGGTCCAGTTCAGACAGGGGTATAAAGGAGAAGGAAGAGGGAGCCCACTAGGGTCCTGCAACCTCCCCCTCCCTCCCCCCTGATCTGCCTCCCCCCTCTTTCTCCACACCTCCCCCTCAAGCTCTCCTTCCTCTTTGACTTCCTGTAATGTTTAGTTGCCGGCAAAAGATTTTCATATCTCTTCCACATCTTGCGACTTTTTATTCCTCCCATTCCAGTGTTCACCCAATCCTTCGCTCTCGTTACCTTCTCTGTCTCCTTACTTTCTATCTCCTTCTTCTCCACCGCCGTCTTCTCAATCTCCTCCCTCTCTGTTTCCTTCTCCATCTCCTTCCTCTCCACCGCCTTCTTCTCTTGCCCCTCCACTCTCATGTCTCCTTCCTCCTCCTGCTCCTTCTCTCCTTCTGCCTCCTGCTCCTCCTCTCCTTCAACCTCTCCTCCCAGCACCTTCTCTCCTTCATCCTCCTGGTCCTCCTCTCTTTCAGCCTCCTGCTCCTCCTCTCTTTCAGCCTCCTTCCTTTCCGGTTCCACTATGTCCATTTCTTCCTTTTCCTCTTCTGCTCCTGCTGTCGCTCTTTCCTTCTCCTCCCGCCGTGCGTCCCTCTCCTCCGTGCCTGTTCCTGGCTCTCTGTCCCCTCCTCTTCTTCCCCCATCCCCGGCTCTCGCTCCCCCCCCAGCTGCAGACGCGTATGACCGGTGACGCGCCGGGCATTCACGCCACAGGTGCGTCAACATGCCACACCCGTGACATGCCTTCGGCGCGTCACAGTCCCTCGCCCCGTGCTCCGCAGATCCACAATACCTGCACTTCCTTGTGCTACACGAGGCGAGGATGTGACCGTAGGCCATACAACGCCTGCAGAACGGAGGCTGACGGGCATAATGCAACGTCCCCCTGTCAGCCCCCAGGGAGAACATCGCCGGAGGATGGAGGTATCCACCCATCCTTCTGGGTCCTCTCTTAGGAGGGCCTGGAACCCCCTCCTCCCAGTCCAAAAGCCCAGGGAATCTTTGAGGTGCCTTCCTGAGGAGACACTATCCATGTATCTCCCCAGAAAGGCCCTCACCTCCTCATCTTTAACGTAAGGGTTGTAAATATTTACATTTACAACCCGGAAATTACTCCTCGCCAAGCTGGTTACAACGTAGAGCGACATCGGCCTCTCCGCTTCCACTTCTCCTCACTTTTCTCAAAATGTCATCGTGCTTCCCTTCTGTGTACAGTACCAAACTCATACGCTCCTTCCAATGGATTGTCTTGTAGGCAGAACACATCCTCCACCTTCAGTCCCAGGATTCCAATCACAATGTTCCTCCCAAATGCATCTCTGTCAAACGGCTCCATCGTCTTCTCCCTCCAAGCAAAGCGTATCGTATTTGCCTGGCCTGTCCTAGGGACCGGCCTCCCTGAAGGACTTTGCGCCATCTCCGCAAGGAGCTTGGCGCACTCTACTCAGCCCTCGCTCTCTTCAAAACAGAAAAAAACTGAAAAGAGAGGCAAATTAAACCGTCCGTGAAAACAAACCAAAACAATAAACTTTCCTCCCTCCTGCCTTCCTTCGACCTTCTTGGCTCAGCGGGCTTTGGGGCACCTCGGTACCAAGCTTGATCTGAGCCAAAAGGCCGAGAAGCGATAACCCACAAATTGACCCCTGCACCCGCCGGGCCCCCGGGGGTCTCGGCAGACCTCAGCGGTTTGGCAAAAGTTGTCTCCTCCCCACCCGACGCTTCCCTGGTGACAGGCGGGTGTTTTTTTTAACAAGTCGCTAATGCGTCTTTAAGTCACTAGCTCTTTAAGCCTAGTGCGACTATTTGTTCAAAGCCCGGAAAACACGTCAGTCGTCGTCGGGCTTGAACTCAATTGCCCGAGCGACTACTTTGAGTGGAAAAATACGCCGGTCGGATCGGTCGGTCAGCCTGCTTCAAGTCAAACGCCTGAGCAAAAAGTCTCGGCGTCATCTCTGTCATTTCTCTTGAAACAAGATACCGGGCTCTGCCAGAAGCAAAGCCCTTCCAAAAATATGTTGAACTCGTAAGGTTCCTCTCCACGAAGTCTTTAGTAAAGGCGAAAGGCTTGTGCGTAATGAAGAGAAACCAGAGTCGTATGGAAGTCAGAGGTCGGGGCCCGAGACACACACTGTGCACTCTAGGCCGGGTGCCCGCGGGTGGTTCCCGAACCCACTCTTCCAAGTTTGAGGGCTGTGGGTAAAAATTCACAGACAGACAGACAATCCTGGTGAAGTGATTGTATTTTTTGGGGGGGTCAAAAACACAGGACAGACAGACAGACAGACAGACAGACAGACAGACAGCAGACAGACAGACAGGACAGACAGACAATCCTGGTGAAGTGATTGTATTTTTGGGGGGGGGTCAAAACAGAGACAGACAGACAGACAGACAGACAGACAGACAGACAGACAGACAGAAGACAATCCTGGTGAAGTGATTGTATTTTTTGGGGGGGGGTCAAAAACAGAGACAGACAGACAGACAGACAGACAGACAGACAGACAGACAGACAGACAGACAATCCTGGTGAAGTGATTGTATTTTTTGGGGGGGTCAAAAACAGAGACAGACAGACAGACACACACACACAGAGACACACACCACACACACACACAGAGACACACACACACACACACACACAGACACACACACACACAGACAGAGACACACACACACACAGACACACACACACACACACACACACAGAGACACACACACACACACACACAGACACACACAGACACACACACACACACACACACACAGACAGAGACACACACAGACACACAGACACACACACACACACACACACAATCCTGGCCAATGTTTTTTTTTTTTTTTTTTTTTTTTTTTTAAAGTAAATGGCGGGAAAACGGGGGACCCCATGAAGGGGGCTTCGCCCTTGTTTTCAGTTTGGATGATTCTTCTTTTTTCATTGCTTCTCTTCTTCTGCTAGCTGTTTACATAGCTTTGTGTATTTCTTTTTCCTTGACAATGAGAGAGAAGTGTTGCACCGTTCCCGGAGGTACTGCAATACCGGGTCGATGCGTGGAGCGGATGGAGCAAGCCCCATTCCGACTCCCTGTTTCGAAAAAATCCATTTAATATGTAGTCCCCCCGATGGCGGGACATATCAGATATTAAACTGATAGAACAGATTTTTTTTTTTTTTTTATAGAAAATATATTTATTACGTTCAAAAACCAACCAAAATTTTCCACCACTCAATAAATTCAAACACAATTCCAATAACACGAAAATAGACATTTCAAAACTATTCATCAATAACCAAACCCAAAACCCATACCCATATAAAAATAACCAAAAAAACACTCACCCTATACTCCCGACCGACGGGGACGCCTCCTCCACTCCTGACGCTCCACCGTCGGCCACCATCCCCTCTCCCCTTGAAACAACACCACTACCCGGCACACCCACACTCTGTGCCTCGTGCCCCCCACTCAAATCTACCACTCCCCCCTCCTCCGACTCCGGCCGGGGACCCCATGCCCCTAAACAGGGAGCTTAAGCCTCCCCTCACTCGCCCAACCTGGGCCATTCCTGTGAGGTCCAGTTCAGACAGGGGTATAAAGGAGAAGGAAGAGGGAGCCCACGAGGGTCCTGCAACCTCCCCCCTCCCCTCCCCCCTGATCTGCCTCCCCCCCTCTTTCTCCCACCCTCCCCCTCAAGCTCTCCTTCCTCTTTTGACTTCCTGTAATGTTAGTTGCCGGCAAAGATTTTCAATATCTCTTCCACATCTGCGACTTTTATTCCTCCCATTCCAGTGTTCACCCAATCCTCGCTCTCGTTACCTTCTCTGTCTCCTACTTTCTATCTCCTTCTTCTCCACCGCCGTCTTTCAATTCCTCCCTCTCTGTTTCCTTCTCCATACTCCTTCCTCTCCACAGCCTTCTGCTCTTGCCCCTCCACTTCATGTCTCCTTCATCTCCTGCTCCTTTATCTCTGCCCATGCTCATCCTATCCTTTCAAACTCTCCTCCCAGCACATTCTCTCCTCTCCTCCCTGGGTCCCCTATCTTTCAGCCTCCTTCCTCCTCTCTTTCGCCTCCTTCCTTTCCGGTTTCCTATGTCCATTTCTCCTTTTCTCTCTGCTCCTGCTGTCGCTCTTTCATTCTCCTCCCGCCGTGCGTCCCTCTCCTAAGAGTCCTGTTCCTGGCTCTCATGTCCCCCTCTCTTACTTCCCCCATCCCCGGCTCTCGCTCCCCCCCCCCGCTGCAGACGGCGTTTATGACCGGTGACGCGCCGGGCATTCACGCCACAGGTGCGTCAACATGCCACACCCGTGACATGCCTTCGGCGCGTCACAGTCCCCTCGCCCCGTGCTCCGCAGATCCACAATACCTGCACTTCCTTGTGCTACACGAGGCGAGGATGTGACCGTAGGCCATACAACGCCTGCAGAACGGAGGCTGACGGGCATAATGCAACGTCCCCCTGTCAGCCCCCAGGGAGAACATCGCCGGAGGATGGAGGTATTCCACCCAATCCTTCTGGGTCCTCTCTTAGGAGGGCCTGGAACCCCCTCCTCCCAGTCCAAAAGCCCAGGGAATCTTTGAGGTGCCTTCCTGAGGAGACACTATCCATGTATCTCCCCAGAAAGGCCCTCACCTCCTCATCTTTAACGTAAGGGTTGTAAATATTTACATTTTACAACCCGGAAATTACTCCTCGCCAAGCTGGTTACAACGTAGAGCGACATCGGCCTCTCCGCTTCCACTTCTCTCACTTTTCTCAAAATGTCATCGTGCTTCCCTTCTGTGTACAGTACCAAACTCATACGCTCCTTCCAATGGATTGTCTTGTAGGCAGAACACATCCTCCACCTTCAGTCCCAGGATTCCAATCACAATGTTCCTCCCAAATGCATCTCTGTTCAAACGGCTCCATCGTCTTCTCCTCTCCAAGCAAGCGTATCGTATTTGCCTGGCCTGTCCTAGGGACCGGCCTCCCTGAAGGACTTTGCGCCATCTCCGCAAGGAGCTTGGCGCACTCTACTCAGCCTCGCTCTCTTCAACAGAAAAAAACTGAAAAGAGAGGCAAATTTAAACCGTCACGTGAACAAACCAAAACAATAACTTTCCTCCCTCCTGCCTTCCTTCGACCTTCTGGCTCAGCGGGCTTTGGGGCACCTCGGTACCAAGCTTGATCTGAGCCAAAAGGCCGAGAAGCGATAACCCACAAATTGACCCCTGCACCCGCCGGGCCCCCGGGGGTCTCGGCAGACCTCAGCGGTTTGGCAAAAGTTGTCTCCTCCCCCACCCGACGCTTCCCTGGTGACAGGCGGGTGTTTTTTTAACAAGTCGCTAATGCGTCTTTAAGTCACTAGCTCTTTAAGCCTAGTGCGACTATTTGTTCAAAGCCCGGAAAACACGTCAGTCGTCGTCGGGCTTGAACTCAATTGCCCGAGCGACTACTTTGAGTGGAAAAATACGCCGGTCGGTCGGTCGGTCAGCCGGCTTCAAGTCAACGCCTGAGCAAAAAGTCTCGGCGTCATCTCTGTCAATTTCTCTTGAAACAAGATACCGGGCTCTGCCAGAAGCAAAGCCCTTCCAAAAATATGTTGAACTCGTAAGTGTTCCTCTCCACGGAAGTCTTTAGTAAAAGGCGAAAGGCTTGTGCGTAATGAAGAGAAACCAGAGTCGTATGGAAGTCAGAGGTCGGGGCCCGAGACACACACTGTGCACTCTAGGCCGGGTGCCCGCGGGTGGTTCCCGAACCCACTCTTCCAAGTTTGAGGGCTGTGGGTAAAAATTCACAGACAGACAGACAATCCTGGTGAAGTGATTGTATTTTTTGGGGGGGGTCAAAAACACAGACAGACAGACAGACAGACAGACAGACAGACAGACAGACAGACAGACAGACAGACAGACAGACAGACAGACAATCCTGGTGAAGTGATTGTATTTTTTGGGGGGGGTCAAAAACAGAGACAGACAGACAGACAGACAGACAGACAGACAGACAGACAGACAATCCTGGTGAAGTGATTGTATTTTTTGGGGGGGGTCAAAAACAGAGACAGACAGACAGACAGACAGACAGACAGACAGACAGACAGACAGACAGACAATCCTGGTGAAGTGATTGTATTTTTTGGGGGGGTCAAAAACAGAGACAGACAGACAGACACACACACACAGAGACACACACACACACACACACAGAGACACACACACACACACACACACAGACACACACACACACAGACAGAGACACACACACACACAGACACACACACACACACACACACACAGAGACACACACACACACACACACAGACACACACAGACACACACACACACACACACACACAGACAGAGACACACACAGACACACAGACACACACACACACACACACAATCCTGGCCAATGTTTTTTTTTTTTTTTTTTTTTTTTTTTTTAAGTAAAATGGCGGGAAAACGGGGGACCCCATGAAGGGGGCTTCGCCCTTGTTTCAGTTTGGATGATTCTTCTTTTTTCATTCCTTCTCTTCTTCTGCTAGCTGTTTTACATAGCTTTGTGTATTTCTTTTTCCTTGACAATGAGAGAGAAGTGTTGCACCGTTCCCGGAGGTACTGCAATACCGGGTCGATGCGTGGAGCGGATGGAGCAAGCCCCATTTCCGACTCCCTGTTCGAAAAATCCATTTAATATGTAGTCCCCCGATGGGGGACATATCAGATATTAAACTGATAAGAACAGATTTTTTACAAAATATATTTATTACGTTCAATGCCTTTCATTACAAAACCATGTATCAATCAAAAATCATAACTAGGCATTTTTAACTTCAACACAAACACTAAAACCCCAAACCAAAACTCGTCTTCCCTCCCCTTCCCACCTACAAACCAAAACACATACCCACATTAAATACCCAACGAAACTCACCCTATACCCCCGACCGACGGGGACGCCTCCTCCACTCCTGACGCTCCTCCGTCGGCCACCATCCCTTCTCCCCTAGAAACAACACCAATTTCCTGCACACCCACACTCTGTGCCTTGTGCCCCCCACTCAAATCCACCACCCCACCCTCCTCCGGGCTCCGGCCCGAGCATCCCATGCCCCAAACAGGAAGCTTGCCCCTTCCTCCATCCCCCATTCCTGGGCCATGCCTGGTAGGTCCAGCTCTGCTAGGGGTGTAAAGGAACACGAAGAAGAGGGAGCCCACGAGGGCCCTGCAACCTCTCCCCCCTGCCCTTCCCCCACCCCCCTTTTACCACCCTTCCTCCTCCTACTGTCCGGGCGCTCCCACTTCTTTGGCCTCTTTATCGGTGGAGGGCGCAGCCAGGGAACATCCCTATCCGCGTCCGACAGCCCCCCCCTCGCTTCGGTCATATTATCCGCCAGCCCCCCCCCTCGCTTCCTTCACAGTGTCCGTCAGCCCCCCCACCATCTTCCTAAGTTCCTCCACCCGTGATCTCACCTCTTTACTATCCCCCCACTCCTTCACTCCTTCTCCTACTGGTCCCGCCACCTCTGCCTTCTCTGTCTCCTCCCTTTCTGTCGCTTTCTTCTCCACCACCTTCTTCCCTGTCTCCTTCCTTTCTGTCTCTTTCTTCTCCACCCCCTTCTTCCCTGTCTCCTTCCTTTCTGTCTCTACCACCTTCTTCCCTGTCTCCTTCCTTTCTGTCTCTCTCTTCTCCACCTCCTTCTTCCCAGTCTCCTTCCTCTCTGTTGCCTTCTCCGTCTCCTTCCTCTCCACCGCCGTCTTCTCTGGCCCCTCCACTCTCCTGTCTCCTTCCTCCTCCTTCTCTCCTTCAGTCTCCTGCCCTTCCGTTTCCACTATGCTGTTGTCTTCTTTTTCTCCTCCCGCTTCCGTTTTCTCCTCCTCTTCCACCCGTGTGTCCGCTCCCTCTGGTCCAGTACTCAGTCCTTGGTCCCTCCTACCCCCATCCCCGGCTCTCGCTCCCCCCCCCCGCTGCAGACGCGTATGACCTCTGACGCGCCGGGCATTCACGCCACAGGTGCGTCAGCATGCCACACCCGTGACATGCCTTCGGCGCGTCACAGTCCCTCGCCTCGTGCTCCGTAGATCCACAATACCTACACTTCTTTGTGCTGCACGAGGCGAGGATATGACCATAGGCCATACAACGCCTGCAGAACGGGGGCTGACGTGCATAATACAACGTCCCCTGTCAGCCCCCAGGGAGAACATCGCCGGCGGATGGAGGTAGCCTCCCAGGCCTTTTGGGTCTTCCCTGAGAAGAGCTTGATATCCTCTCCTCCCAGTCCAAACCCGAGTGAATCCTTGAGGAGCCTTCCTGAGGAGATGTTATCCATATACTTCCCCAGGAAGGTCCTTACCTCTTCTTCTTTCACGTATGGGTTATACATCGTAACCGTCACCACTCTAAAATTTGTCTTCGCCAGGTTCTTTACTGCATAGTAGCACATAGGCTTCACTTTCTCCAATTCTCTTGCCTTCTGCATCGTGTCCTCATGCTGTTTTTCTGTGTACAGAGTCACATCGAAACCTCCCTCTATTGGATTCCCCTGGAGGCAGAAGACATCCTTTACTCCAATCTTGAGCGCACCCATCAAGATAGTTCTCCCGAATGTCTCCCTCCCAAATTGCTCCACCGTTTGTCCTTCCACACGAATCTCAACGTGTTGGCCAATCCGACAACCGGAACCGACCTGCTCCGCTCATTTCCCTCCATGCCTTTTCAAAAAATAAAGCTCTCCTCAAAAGAAGCAACTCAAAAACAATAAACTTTCCTCCCTCCTGCCTTCCTTCGACCTTTTGGCTCAGCGGGCTCTGGGGCACCTCGGTACCAAGCTTGATCTGAGCCAAAAGGCCGAGAAGCGATAACCCACAAATTGACCCCTGCACCCGCCGGGCCCCCGGGGGTCTCGGCAGACCTCAGCGGTTTGGCAAAAGTTGTCTCCTCCCCACCCGACGCTTCCCTGGTGACAGGCGGGTGTTTTTTTTAACAAGTCGCTAATGCGTCTTTAAGTCACTAGCTCTTTAAGCCTAGTGCGACTATTTGTTCAAAGCCCGGAAAACACGTCAGTCGTCGTCGGGCTTGAACTCAATTGCCCGAGCGACTACTTTGAGTGGAAAAATACGCCGGTCGGTCGGTCGGTCAGCCGGCTTCAAGTCAAACGCCTGAGCAAAAAGTCTCGGCGTCATCTCTGTCAATTTCTCTTGAAACAAGATACCGGGCTCTGCCAGAAGCAAAGCCCTTCCAAAAATATGTTGAACTCGTAAGTGTTCCTCTCCACGGAAGTCTTTAGTAAAAGGCGAAAGGCTTGTGCGTAATGAAGAGAAACCAGAGTCGTATGGAAGTCAGAGGTCGGGGCCCGAGACACACACTGTGCACTCTAGGCCGGGTGCCCGCGGGTGGTTCCCGAACCCACTCTTCCAAGTTTGAGGGCTGTGGGTAAAAATTCACAGACAGACAGACAATCCTGGTGAAGTGATTGTATTTTTTTGGGGGGGTCAAAAACACAGACAGACAGACAGACAGACAGACAGACAGACAGACAGACAGACAGACAGACAGACAGACAGACAGACAGACAGACAATCCTGGTGAAGTGATTGTATTTTTTGGGGGGGGTCAAAAACAGAGACAGACAGACAGACAGACAGACAGACAGACAGACAGACAGACAGACAGACAGACAATCCTGGTGAAGTGATTGTATTTTTTGGGGGGGGTCAAAACAGAGACAGACAGACAGACAGACAGACAGACAGACAGACAGACAGACAGACAGACAGACAGACAGACAATCCTGGTGAAGTGATTGTATTTTTTGGGGGGGTCAAAAACAGAGACAGACAGACAGACACACACACACAGAGACACACACACACACACACACAGAGACACACACACACACACACACACAGACACACACACACACAGACAGAGACACACACACACACAGACACACACACACACACACACACACAGAGACACACACACACACACACACAGACACACACAGACACACACACACACACACACACACACAGACAGAGACACACACAGACACACAGACACACACACACACACACACAATCCTGGCCAATGTTTTTTTTTTTTTTTTTTTTTTTTTTTTTTAAAGTAAAATGGCGGGAAAACGGGGGACCCCATGAAGGGGGCTTCGCCCTTGTTTCAGTTTGGATGATTCTTCTTTTTTCATTCCTTCTCTTCTTCTGCTAGCTGTTTTACATAGCTTTGTGTATTTCTTTTTCCTTGACAATGAGAGAGAAGTGTTGCACCGTTCCCGGAGGTACTGCAATACCGGGTCGATGCGTGGAGCGGATGGAGCAAGCCCCATTTCCGACTCCCTGTTCGAAAAATCCATTTAATATGTAGTCCCCCGATGGGGGACATATCAGATATTAAACTGATAAGAACAGATTTTTTTTTTTTTTAGAAAAAATAATTTATTACCTTCTATGCCATTCATTCATTTACAAATCATACCTTTCATACAAAATAAATAATGGCATTTTAATTCATAAAACAACACAAAACCCAAACAAAACTCAGGGGAGCATCATCCCTCCCCGTCATCCTAAACACTAACTTTCCCTATCTTCCCTTCCCTAATCTAAAATAACCCCAGCCCTAATCCCCCCTTCCATCTCTCCCGGGCAGCGTGCTGCCCCCACTTCGTCTCCTCCCTCTTCATCCTCCCTCTCAGATCTCCTTCCACCCTCCTCACTATGCCTTCCACCCCACAATCTCTCCCTGTCTTAACCATGTTCTGCCTGGCTTCCCACAGCCCCCGCTTAAAGAGGCTCATGAGAAGCCAGAGCAGAAACCTATCCCTATCCGTCCCCCTCGCTCTCCCTACACCTCTCTCTAGCCTAGCCCACGTCAATACAAAATCCCCTCTTACCCTTCCTAACAACACCCGTGCCTTTGCCCATACTACTCCGGCAATGGCACAGTCCCAAAAGACATGACGCACAGTCTCCTCCCTGCCACAAGAAGGTCTTGGGCAGGTGGGGGATCGCGCCAAGCTATGCCGGTACATGGTGGAGCGTACCGGCAAACACTTGTGGAGGCTCAACCAATTCAGGTCCTTGAGCCTGTTGTCTAGACCCCGCGCCTGCACTCCCTCCCAGACCACCGCCGGGATGCCCACTACAGGTGCCGGACTTACTGCCCGTCTGACCTCCTCGTACAGGTGCCTGTGATCTAAACCTACTCGGGCGACTTCAACCTCGGGGGTGCGCACGCAGCCACTTGGCCGCATGGCCAAAGTGCCACGGCAGCTGTTCCGCCCGAGGACCCGTGTTAGACCACACCATTACGCTTCTCGCCTGATACGAGAAGAACACCCGCAGGAGGTAACCGGACGGGTGTAGTACTGGCTGAGCAAGCTCCGTCAACAGAAACGAAACAAAAATGGCGTCCAGCTTGAGGGGGAGATGTGGTACCCCCCTACCTCCCTCCCCGATGGGACAGATCATGCGTGCCCTGGCGACCCACTCGTACCTGCCACCCCACATGAACTGAAACACCAGCCTCACTAGATGCCTCCTCAAACAAGCCGGCAATGGATAGATGTACGCCAAGTACAATAGAGATGGCAATACATCCACCTTGAGAACCAGGACCTTGCCTAAAAAGGACAACGACCTAGCCCTCCACATCGCTAGCTTCTTCTGTACCACTGCGATGCCCATGTTCCAGTTCAGCGTCGCTGAGCCGGAGGTCTCAAAATGGACCCCGAGTATCCTCAGGGCCCCGTTACAGAGAGATAACCCTCCGGGCACATCCGTCCTACCACTCCATCTTCCGAAAAACTTAACGGAAGACTTCGCGTGGTTAAGAACCGCCCCCGACGCTCGGGTGAAGTCCCCAATAATGTCAAGGGACCTTGTCAGGCACGAGTCCTTGCAAAGCAGCAAGGATGTGTCGTCGGCGTACTGTGTCAACTTGACACGGAGACCGCCACTTCCAGGGATCAGCAAGCCCTCCACCCCTGTGTCTGCCCTAATGGCAGCCCCCAGAGGCTCCATGTACAGAACGAAGAGGAGAGCCGAGAGCGGGCATCCCTGCCTGACCCCAGACGAGAGGTCAAAAACGTCACCTAAGTGACTGTTTACGCTAACTCGGCACCCCGCTCCGACATATAATGTACGGATCCATCCTATAAACTTCTCCCCAAATCCTAATCTACCTAACACCCTGAATAGAAAGGATCTATTCACGCGATCAAAGGCTTTCGCCTGATCAAGCGCTGCTACCATTAAAGGCAGCCCCCTATCTTCTACCCAAGCGATGGAGTCCCTGATCAACTGTAGGTTCCATCTGATCGAGCGACCCTCTACCCCGCACGTCTGATCCTCATGGACGACGTAGGGAAGGGCTGTGCGCAACCGGTCTGCTAAAACCTTTGCAAGTAGCTTGTAATCTACGCACAGCATGGTCAACGGCCGCCAGTTGCCCAGGTCGGTTGCTTCCCCCTTCTTATAAAGAAGTGACAGCACACCGACAGCCATTGATCCCCCCGGGACCCCCGTCTCAAGGATGGCCTTCAAGACTTCGAGGACCACTGGTCCAAGTATACCCCAAAACTTGAGGTAAAACTCGGCCGGCAGCCCATCCATCCCAGGCACCTTCCCTTTTCCCATCCTCCTGAGAGCGCTCTCAACCTCCTCGAGGGAGATCTGAGCCTCCATCACATCTCTAATGTCCTCCGGCAATCGCCGGGACAAGTGTTCTAAAAACACATTTCCCTGCTCTACATCTATTACCCTCTCTTTAAATAAACCTCGGAAATGATCAGTTGTTACCCTGACCATTTCCTCCGGTTTTCTAACTATGCTACCATCTTCTTTCCTCACCCCATGCATTATCTTCCTACTCTGTCTGCCCCTAACCGACTTAAAGAACATAGCGGAACAATTCTCATTATGTTCTAGAAAGCCATTATGCGCACGCTCCAGGAAAGCTCGAGCCTTCCGCTCCTGCAGCTCCCTGAGCTGCGCCTTCAGGGCTGTGGATCTCTCCCAGTCAATTGACGCGCCGAGGTTGCCTGCCTCGTACTCTAGTTCAATCAACCTTTGGATACGATCCACCTCCCTCCTTTCCTCCCTTTTTTTCCTCTTACAATATCCTATTATAAAAGCCCTAATCCTTACCTTAACTAAATCCCACCACTCTAACACCCCCTCGCACATGGACCGGAGGCCTTCAAGCCCCCGAAAGAAACCAAAAAAGGCGTCAACGAAAGCTTGCTCCTCCAGCACATCCCGATCTAATTTCCAGTACCCCCTACCGAAGAGGCAGACTGGTGGCCCCACCTGCAGGAGCACCCCGTCGTGATCCGAGAAGAACACAGGCAACAGCCGCCCAGACAACTGACCCAAAGACCTAGATAGAAAAATGTAATCGAGCCTCCGCGCAACCCCCCGAGAGTTGCGCCATGTGGGACCAGCCATTGTCGGAGTAGTGTGCAGGCCTCCATCAACCAGGCCATGGCAAGCCATTAGCCCGGTGATGGCGCCTGCACTACTATCCCCCGCTAACCCTAAATCTATGTTAAAATCCCCTCCTATCACCAAGTGCCTATTTGTGACACACAGGGGCGCCAGACAGTCCACCATCTCCCTCCTGTCTGCCGCCACCTGTGGCCCATACACCACCACTAACCTATACCTACTATCCCTAAAAGTGACATCCACCCCCAACACCCTCCCCTGCATTACAACAAAAGTACTCTCTACTCTAACTCCCTATTCCCAAACAAAATCCCCACCCCCGTAGAGTGAACCCCACCTATACCCCAAATTGACTCCCCCTTATCCCACTCCCTACTAAACCTCACGACATCCCCTCCATCCCTTAGGTGAACCTCCTGTAAAAAACAAACATCAAAACCCACCCCCTCTAAAAAACTAAAAGCCGCCCTCCTTTTAACATAATCCCTTAAACCCCTTACATTTAAACTAAACAAATTCAACATAAGGTTCTATTATAACCAAAAACAAAAACAAAAACCATTACTTTTCCAAAAAAATACCAAAACAATCACAAAAAAACAGGAGGCTCACCTGATGCTCCCCTGCTCCTTCTCATCCGGCGGGGACGTCTTCTCCTCTCCTGACGTCCCCCCGTCCTCCTCCATCTCTCCAACCCAGGATGCAGGTATGGTGTTTGGCCTCGGTGTGCTCTGCACCCTGGGTTCCTCACCACCACCCTCCATTCCTCTCTCCCTGTAAGAGTCCAGGTTTAGAGTAGGGGACCCCATCTCCTCAAAGAGGAGTTGAGATCCCCCCCCAGACACCCGACACTGGGCCACGCCCTGGGGGTCCCCCTCCACCCAACACGGAGGGGCTAAGGAGTCCAGCAAGGTCAAGGACACCTTTCCCTCCCCCCTCCCTCGCTTGGCAACCCCCTCCACCCCCCCCTCCCTTTCCACTGCCAGTCGAGCACCCCCTCTTCTTAACTTTCTTCCTAGGAGTTGGAGGTAAAGGGGAGACACCCCCCTTCCCTGCCAACTCCTCCACCATTCCTCTCATCTCTTCCACGAGGGCGCTCGACATGCTGTCCCCCCACTCCCTCACGCCCCTTCCCTCCTCCTCCTCCTCCCCCGCCACCGGCACCCCCTCCATCACCTCTCCCTCCATTGTCACTGTCTCTCGCTCCTCCACTCCCTTTCTTCCTTTCGATTCCTTCCCTTCTGCTCCCGTGTCTTCTTTTTTCCCTTGCCCTCCTGCTGTCGCTCCTTGCTCCTCTTCTTTCCGTTCTTGTCTCTTGTCCTTTTCCTGTGATGTCCTTCCTTCCCCTCTTCTTCCCCCATCCCCCGCTCCTGCTCCCCCCCCAGCTGCAGACGCGTATGACCTCTGACGAGCCGGGCACTCCCGCCACAGGTGTGCTGACGAGCCACACCCGTGGCACGCCTTAGGCTCGTCGCAGTCCCTCGCCTCGTGCTCCGCAGATCCACAAATTCTGCACTTTTTTGTGCTGCACGAGGCGAGGATATGACCGTAGGCCATACAACGCCTGCAAAATGGGGGCTGACGTGCGTAAAACAACGTCCCCCTGTCAGCCCCCAGGGAGAACATAGCGGGAGGATGGAGGTAGCCACCCTGTCCCTTTGGGTCCTCCCTGAGTAGGGCCTGGAACCCTCTTCTCCCATTCCAAAACCCCAGGGAGTCCCTGAGGAGCCTTGCTGAGGAGACCTTGTCCATATACCGCCCTAGAAAGGCCCTCACCTCTTCGTCCTTGACATGCGGGTTATACATAGTTACTGTTACAACCCTGAAGCTGTTCCTCGCCAGGCTCGTAACTTCATAATGGCACATAGGCCTTTCTCCTTCCACTGCCTTCACTTTCTTCATGATTTCATCATGTTTTTCCTCCGTGTAGCAGGTCACATCGTATGCCCTCTCCATCGGGTTACCCTGGAGGCAGAGGACATCTTTTACCATCAATTTTAGGCTTCCCATCAGGATGGTTCTTGCAAATGTTTCTCTCCCGAATTGCTCAACCTCCTTGTCTTTCCAGGCAAATCTGACCGTGTTTGCCAATCCGACTCCCGGAACCGTCCTGTTCTGTGTACTTCTCTCCATGACGTCAAGAAAAAAGCTCTCTTAAAAAGAAGCCAAAGGGAAAAAGGACATCGGAAAATCCGATTCCTATAAACAAAAACAACAAAATTTTCCTCCCTCCTGCCTTCCTTCGACCTTCTGGCTCAGCGGGCTTTGGGGCACCTCGGTACCAAGCTTGATCTGAGCCAAAAGGCCGAGAAGCGATAACCCACAAATTGACCCCTGCACCCGCCGGGCCCCCGGGGGTCTCGGCAGACCTCAGCGGTTTGGCAAAAGTTGTCTCCTCCCCACCCGACGCTTCCCTGGTGACAGGCGGGTGTTTTTTTTAACAAGTCGCTAATGCGTCTTTAAGTCACTAGCTCTTTAAGCCTAGTGCGACTATTTGTTCAAAGCCCGGAAAACACGTCAGTCGTCGTCGGGCTTGAACTCAATTGCCCGAGCGACTACTTTGAGTGGAAAAATACGCCGGTCGGTCGGTCGGTCAGCCGGCTTCAAGTCAAACGCCTGAGCAAAAAGTCTCGGCGTCATCTCTGTCAATTTCTCTTGAAACAAGATACCGGGCTCTGCCAGAAGCAAAGCCCTTCCAAAAATATGTTGAACTCGTAAGT
>NW_021823039.1:37500-55000 GCF_901001165.1 Salmo trutta
CACAATACCTACACTTCTTTGTGCTGCACGAGGCGAGGATATGACCATAGGCCATACAACGCCTGCAGAACGGGGGCTGACGTGCATAATACAACGTCCCCCTGTCAGCCCCCAGGGAGAACATCGCCGGCGGATGGAGGTAGCCTCCCAGGCCTTTTGGGTCTTCCCTGAGAAGAGCTTGATATCCTCTCCTCCCAGTCCAAAACCCGAGTGAATCCTTGAGGAGCCTTCCTGAGGAGATGTTATCCATATACTTCCCCAGGAAGGTCCTTACCTCTTCTTCTTTCACGTATGGGTTATACATCGTAACCGTCACCACTCTAAAATTTGTCTTCGCCAGGTTCTTTACTGCATAGTAGCACATAGGCTTCACTTTCTCCAATTCTCTTGCCTTCTGCATCGTGTCCTCATGCTGTTTTTCTGTGTACAGAGTCACATCGAAACCTCCCTCTATTGGATTCCCCTGGAGGCAGAAGACATCCTTTACTCCAATCTTGAGCGCACCCATCAAGATAGTTCTCCCGAATGTCTCCCTCCCAAATTGCTCCACCGTTTTGTCCTTCCACACGAATCTCAACGTGTTGGCCAATCCGACAACCGGAACCGACCTGCTCCGCTCATTTCCCTCCATGCCTTTCAAAAAATAAAGCTCTCCTCAAAAGAAGCAACTCAAAAACAATAAACTTTCCTCCCTCCTGCCTTCCTTCGACCTTTTGGCTCAGCGGGCTCTGGGGCACCTCGGTACCAAGCTTGATCTGAGCCAAAAGGCCGAGAAGCGATAACCCACAAATTGACCCCTGCACCCGCCGGGCCCCCGGGGGTCTCGGCAGACCTCAGCGGTTTGGCAAAAGTTGTCTCCTCCCCACCCGACGCTTCCCTGGTGACAGGCGGGTGTTTTTTTTAACAAGTCGCTAATGCGTCTTTAAGTCACTAGCTCTTTAAGCCTAGTGCGACTATTTGTTCAAAGCCCGGAAAACACGTCAGTCGTCGTCGGGCTTGAACTCAATTGCCCGAGCGACTACTTTGAGTGGAAAAATACGCCGGTCGGTCGGTCGGTCAGCCGGCTTCAAGTCAAACGCCTGAGCAAAAAGTCTCGGCGTCATCTCTGTCAATTTCTCTTGAAACAAGATACCGGGCTCTGCCAGAAGCAAAGCCCTTCCAAAAATATGTTGAACTCGTAAGTGTTCCTCTCCACGGAAGTCTTTAGTAAAAGGCGAAAGGCTTGTGCGTAATGAAGAGAAACCAGAGTCGTATGGAAGTCAGAGGTCGGGGCCCGAGACACACACTGTGCACTCTAGGCCGGGTGCCCGCGGGTGGTTCCCGAACCCACTCTTCCAAGTTTGAGGGCTGTGGGTAAAAATTCACAGACAGACAGACAATCCTGGTGAAGTGATTGTATTTTTTGGGGGGGTCAAAAACACAGACAGACAGACAGACAGACAGACAGACAGACAGACAGACAGACAGACAGACAGACAGACAGACAGACAGACAGACAGACAATCCTGGTGAAGTGATTGTATTTTTTGGGGGGGGTCAAAAACAGAGACAGACAGACAGACAGACAGACAGACAGACAGACAGACAGACAGACAGACAGACAATCCTGGTGAAGTGATTGTATTTTTTGGGGGGGGTCAAAAACAGAGACAGACAGACAGACAGACAGACAGACAGACAGACAGACAGACAGACAATCCTGGTGAAGTGATTGTATTTTTTGGGGGGGTCAAAAACAGAGACAGACAGACAGACACACACACACAGAGACACACACACACACACACACAGAGACACACACACACACACACACACAGACACACACACACACAGACAGAGACACACACACACACAGACACACACACACACACACACACACAGAGACACACACACACACACACACAGACACACACAGACACACACACACACACACACACACACAGACAGAGACACACACAGACACACAGACACACACACACACACACACAATCCTGGCCAATGTTTTTTTTTTTTTTTTTTTTTTTTTTTTTTTAAGTAAAATGGCGGGAAAACGGGGGACCCCATGAAGGGGGCTTCGCCCTTGTTTCAGTTTGGATGATTCTTCTTTTTTCATTCCTTCTCTTCTTCTGCTAGCTGTTTTACATAGCTTTGTGTATTTCTTTTTCCTTGACAATGAGAGAGAAGTGTTGCACCGTTCCCGGAGGTACTGCAATACCGGGTCGATGCGTGGAGCGGATGGAGCAAGCCCCATTTCCGACTCCCTGTTCGAAAAATCCATTTAATATGTAGTCCCCCGATGGGGGACATATCAGATATTAAACTGATAAGAACAGATTTTTTACAAAATATATTTATTACGTTCAATGCCTTTCATTACAAAACCATGTATCAATCAAAAATCATAACTAGGCATTTTTAACTTCAACACAAACACTAAAACCCCAAACCAAAAACTCGTCTTCCCTCCCCTTCCCACCTACAAACCAAAACACATACCCACATTAAATACCCAACGAAACTCACCCTATACCCCCGACCGACGGGGACGCCTCCTCCACTCCTGACGCTCCTCCGTCGGCCACCATCCCTTCTCCCCTAGAAACAACACCAATTTCCTGCACACCCACACTCTGTGCCTTGTGCCCCCCACTCAAATCCACCACCCCACCCTCCTCCGGGCTCCGGCCCGAGCATCCCATGCCCCCAAACAGGAAGCTTGCCCCTTCCTCCATCCCCCATTCCTGGGCCATGCCTGGTAGGTCCAGCTCTGCTAGGGGTGTAAAGGAACACGAAGAAGAGGGAGCCCACGAGGGCCCTGCAACCTCTCCCCCCTGCCCTTCCCCCACCCCCCTTTTACCACCCTTCCTCCTCCTACTGTCCGGGCGCTCCCACTTCTTTGGCCTCTTTATCGGTGGAGGGCGCAGCCAGGGAACATCCCTATCCGCGTCCGACAGCCCCCCCCTCGCTTCGGTCATATTATCCGCCAGCCCACCCCTCGCTTCCTTCACAGTGTCCGTCAGCCCCCCCACCATCTTCCTAAGTTCCTCCACCCGTGATCTCACCTCTTTACTATCCCCCCACTCCTTCACTCCTTCTCCTACTGGTCCCGCCACCTCTGCCTTCTCTGTCTCCTCCCTTTCTGTCGCTTTCTTCTCCACCACCTTCTTCCCTGTCTCCTTCCTTTCTGTCTCTTTCTTCTCCACCCCCTTCTTCCCTGTCTCCTTCCTTTCTGTCTCTACCACCTTCTTCCCTGTCTCCTTCCTTTCTGTCTCTCTCTTCTCCACCTCCTTCTTCCCAGTCTCCTTCCTCTCTGTTGCCTTCTCCGTCTCCTTCCTCTCCACCGCCGTCTTCTCTGGCCCCTCCACTCTCCTGTCTCCTTCCTCCTCCTTCTCTCCTTCAGTCTCCTGCCCTTCCGTTTCCACTATGCTGTTGTCTTCTTTTTCTCCTCCCGCTTCCGTTTTCTCCTCCTCTTCCACCCGTGTGTCCGCTCCCTCTGGTCCAGTACTCAGTCCTTGGTCCCTCCTACCCCCATCCCCGGCTCTCGCTCCCCCCCCCGCTGCAGACGCGTATGACCTCTGACGCGCCGGGCATTCACGCCACAGGTGCGTCAGCATGCCACACCCGTGACATGCCTTCGGCGCGTCACAGTCCCTCGCCTCGTGCTCCGTAGATCCACAATACCTACACTTCTTTGTGCTGCACGAGGCGAGGATATGACCATAGGCCATACAACGCCTGCAGAACGGGGGCTGACGTGCATAATACAACGTCCCCCTGTCAGCCCCCAGGGAGAACATCGCCGGCGGATGGAGGTAGCCTCCCAGGCCTTTTGGGTCTTCCCTGAGAAGAGCTTGATATCCTCTCCTCCCAGTCCAAAACCCGAGTGAATCCTTGAGGAGCCTTCCTGAGGAGATGTTATCCATATACTTCCCCAGGAAGGTCCTTACCTCTTCTTCTTTCACGTATGGGTTATACATCGTAACCGTCACCACTCTAAAATTTGTCTTCGCCAGGTTCTTTACTGCATAGTAGCACATAGGCTTCACTTTCTCCAATTCTCTTGCCTTCTGCATCGTGTCCTCATGCTGTTTTTCTGTGTACAGAGTCACATCGAAACCTCCCTCTATTGGATTCCCCTGGAGGCAGAAGACATCCTTTACTCCAATCTTGAGCGCACCCATCAAGATAGTTCTCCCGAATGTCTCCCTCCCAAATTGCTCCACCGTTTTGTCCTTCCACACGAATCTCAACGTGTTGGCCAATCCGACAACCGGAACCGACCTGCTCCGCTCATTTCCCTCCATGCCTTTCAAAAAATAAAGCTCTCCTCAAAAGAAGCAACTCAAAAACAATAAACTTTCCTCCCTCCTGCCTTCCTTCGACCTTTTGGCTCAGCGGGCTCTGGGGCACCTCGGTACCAAGCTTGATCTGAGCCAAAAGGCCGAGAAGCGATAACCCACAAATTGACCCCTGCACCCGCCGGGCCCCCGGGGGTCTCGGCAGACCTCAGCGGTTTGGCAAAAGTTGTCTCCTCCCCACCCGACGCTTCCCTGGTGACAGGCGGGTGTTTTTTTTAACAAGTCGCTAATGCGTCTTTAAGTCACTAGCTCTTTAAGCCTAGTGCGACTATTTGTTCAAAGCCCGGAAAACACGTCAGTCGTCGTCGGGCTTGAACTCAATTGCCCGAGCGACTACTTTGAGTGGAAAAATACGCCGGTCGGTCGGTCGGTCAGCCGGCTTCAAGTCAAACGCCTGAGCAAAAAGTCTCGGCGTCATCTCTGTCAATTTCTCTTGAAACAAGATACCGGGCTCTGCCAGAAGCAAAGCCCTTCCAAAAATATGTTGAACTCGTAAGTGTTCCTCTCCACGGAAGTCTTTAGTAAAAGGCGAAAGGCTTGTGCGTAATGAAGAGAAACCAGAGTCGTATGGAAGTCAGAGGTCGGGGCCCGAGACACACACTGTGCACTCTAGGCCGGGTGCCCGCGGGTGGTTCCCGAACCCACTCTTCCAAGTTTGAGGGCTGTGGGTAAAAATTCACAGACAGACAGACAATCCTGGTGAAGTGATTGTATTTTTTGGGGGGGTCAAAAACACAGACAGACAGACAGACAGACAGACAGACAGACAGACAGACAGACAGACAGACAGACAGACAGACAGACAGACAGACAGACAGACAGACAGACAGACAATCCTGGTGAAGTGATTGTATTTTTTGGGGGGGGTCAAAAACAGAGACAGACAGACAGACAGACAGACAGACAGACAGACAGACAGACAGACAATCCTGGTGAAGTGATTGTATTTTTTGGGGGGGGTCAAAAACAGAGACAGACAGACAGACAGACAGACAGACAGACAGACAGACAGACAGACAGACAGACAGACAATCCTGGTGAAGTGATTGTATTTTTTGGGGGGGTCAAAAACAGAGACAGACAGACAGACACACACACACAGAGACACACACACACACACACACAGAGACACACACACACACACACACACAGACACACACACACACAGACAGAGACACACACACACACAGACACACACACACACACACACACACAGAGACACACACACACACACACACAGACACACACACACACACACACACACACACACACACACAGACAGAGACACACACAGACACACAGACACACACACACACACACACAATCCTGGCCAATGTTTTTTTTTTTTTTTTTTTTTTTTTTTTTTTAAAGTAAAATGGCGGGAAAACGGGGGACCCCATGAAGGGGGCTTCGCCCTTGTTTCAGTTTGGATGATTCTTCTTTTTTCATTCCTTCTCTTCTTCTGCTAGCTGTTTTACATAGCTTTGTGTATTTCTTTTTCCTTGACAATGAGAGAGAAGTGTTGCACCGTTCCCGGAGGTACTGCAATACCGGGTCGATGCGTGGAGCGGATGGAGCAAGCCCCATTTCCGACTCCCTGTTCGAAAAATCCATTTAATATGTAGTCCCCCGATGGGGGACATATCAGATATTAAACTGATAAGAACAGATTTTTTTTTTTATTTTTTTTTTTAGAAAAAATAATTTATTACCTTCTATGCCATTCATTCATTACAAATCATACCTTTCATACAAAATAAATAATGGCATTTTAATTCATAAAACAACACAAAACCCAAACAAAACTCAGGGGAGCATCATCCCTCCCCGTCATCCTAAACACTAACTTTCCCTATCTTCCCTTCCCTAATCTAAAATAATCCCAGCCCTAATCCCCCCTTCCATCTCTCCCGGGCAGCATGCTGCCCCCACTTCCTCTCCTCCCTCTTCATCCTCCCCCTCAGATCTCCTTCCACCCTCCTCACTATGCCTTCCACCCCACAATCTCTCCCTGTCTTAACCATGTTCTGCCTGGCTTCCCACAGCCCCCGCTTAAAGAGGCTCATGAGAAGCCAGAGCAGAAACCTATCCCTATCCGTCCCCCTCGCTCTCCCTACACCTCTCTCTAGCCTAGCCCACGTCAATACAAAATCCCCTCTTACCCTTCCTAACAACACCCGTGCCTTTGCCCATACTACTCCGGCAATGGCACAGTCCCAAAAGACATGACGCACAGTCTCCTCCCTGCCACAAGAAGGTCTTGGGCAGGTGGGGGATCGCGCCAAGCTATGCCGGTACATGGTGGAGCGTACCGGCAAACACTTGTGGAGGCTCAACCAATTCAGGTCCTTGAGCCTGTTGTCCAGACCCCGCGCCTGCACTCCCTCCCAGACCACCGCCGGGATGCCCACTACAGGTGCCGGACTTACTGCCCGTCTGACCTCCTCGTACAGGTGCCTGTGATCTAAACCTACTCGGGCGACTTCAACCTCGGGGTGCGCACGCAGCCACTTGGCCGCATGGCCAAAGTGCCACGGCAGCTGTTCCGCCCGAGGACCCGTGTTAGACCACACCATTACGCTTCTCGCCTGATACGAGAAGAACACCCGCAGGAGGTAACCGGACGGGTGTAGTACTGGCTGAGCAAGCTCCGTCAACAGAAACGAAACAAAAATGGCGTCCAGCTTGAGGGGGAGATGTGGTACCCCCCTACCTCCCTCCCCGATGGGACAGATCATGCGTGCCCTGGCGACCCACTCGTACCTGCCACCCCACATGAACTGAAACACCAGCCTCACTAGATGCCTCCTCAGACAAGCCGGCAATGGATAGATGTACGCCAAGTACAATAGAGATGGCAATACATCCACCTTGAGAACCAGGACCTTGCCTAAAAAGGACAACGACCTAGCCCTCCACATCGCTAGCTTCTTCTGTACCACTGCGATGCCCATGTTCCAGTTCAGCGTCGCTGAGCCGGAGGTCTCAAAATGGACCCCGAGTATCCTCAGGGCCCCGTTACAGAGAGATAACCCTCCGGGCACATCCGTCCTACCACTCCATCTTCCGAAAAACTTAACGGAAGACTTCGCGTGGTTAAGAACCGCCCCCGACGCTCGGGTGAAGTCCCCAATAATGGCAAGGGACCTTGTCAGGCACGAGTCCTTGCAAAGCAGCAAGGATGTGTCGTCGGCGTACTGTGTCAACTTGACACGGAGACCGCCACTTCCAGGGATCAGCAAGCCCTCCACCCCTGTGTCTGCCCTAATGGCAGCCCCCAGAGGCTCCATGTACAGAACAAAGAGGAGAGCCGAGAGCGGGCATCCCTGCCTGACCCCAGACGAGAGGTCAAAAACGTCACCTAAGTGACTGTTTACGCTAACTCGGCACCCCGCTCCGACATATAATGTACGGATCCATCCTATAAACTTCTCCCCAAATCCTAATCTACCTAACACCCTGAATAGAAAGGATCTATTCACGCGATCAAAGGCTTTCGCCTGATCTAGCGCTGCTACCATTAAAGGCAGCCCCCTATCTTCTACCCAAGCGATGGAGTCCCTGATCAACTGTAGGTTCCATCTGATCGAGCGACCCTCTACCCCGCACGTCTGATCCTCATGGACGACGTAGGGAAGGGCTGTGCGCAACCGGTCTGCTAAAACCTTTGCAAGTAGCTTGTAATCTACGCACAGCATGGTCAACGGCCGCCAGTTGCCAAGGTCAGTTGCTTCCCCCTTCTTATAAAGAAGTGACAGCACACCGACAGCCATTGATCCCCCCGGGACCCCCGTCTCAAGGATGGCCTTCAAGACTTCGAGGACCACTGGTCCAAGCATACCCCAAAACTTGAGATAAAACTCGGCCGGCAGCCCATCCATCCCAGGCACCTTCCCTTTTCCCATCCTCCTGAGAGCACTCTCAACCTCTTCAAGGGAGATCTGAGCCTCCATCACATCTCTAATGTCCTCCGGCAATCGCCGGGACAATTGTTCTAAAAACACATTTCCCTGCTCTACATCTATTTCCTTTTCCTTAAATAAACCTCGGAAATGATCAGTTGTCACCCTGACCATTTCCTCCGGTTTTCTCACTATACTACCATCTTCTTCCTTCACCCCATGCATTATCTTCCTACTCTGTCTGGCCCTAACCGACTTAAAGAACATAGCGGAACAAGTCTCATTATGTTCTAGAAAGCCATTATGCGCACGCTCCAGGAAAGCTCGAGCCTTCTGCTCCTGCAGCTCCCTGAGCTGCGCCTTCAGGGCTGTGGATCTATCCCAGTCAATCGACCCGCCGAGGTTGCCTGCCTCGTACTCGAGTTCGAGCAACCTTTGGATACGATCCACCTCCCTCCTTTCCTCCCTTTTTTTCCTCCTACAATATCCTATTATAAAGGCCCTAATCCTTACCTTAACTAAATCCCACCACTCTAACACCCCCTCGCACATGGACCGGAGGCCTTCAAGCCCCCGAAAGAAACCAAAAAAGGCATCAACGAAAGCTTGCTCCTCCAGCACATCCCGATCTAATTTCCAGTACCCCCTACCGAAGAGGCAGACTGGCGGCCCCACCTGCAGGAGCACCCCGTCGTGATCCGAGAAGAACACAGGCAACAGCTGCCCAGACAACTGACCCAAAGACCTAGATAGAAAAATGTAGTCGAGCCTCCGCGCAACCCCCCGAGAGTTGCGCCATGTGGGACCAGCCATTGCCGGAGTAGTGTGCAGGCCTCCATCAACCAGACCATGGCAAGCCATTAGCCCGGTGATGGAGCCTGCACTACTATCCCCCCCTACCCCTAGATCTATATTAAAATCCCCCCCTATCACTAAGTGCCTATTTGTAACACACAGGGGCGTCAGACAGTCCACCATCTCCCTCCTGTCTGCCGCCACCTGTGGCCCATACACCACCACTAACCTATACCTACTATCCCTAAAAGTGACATCCATCCCCATAACCCTCCCCTGCATAACCATAAAAGAACCCTCCACCTTTACATCTCTGTGCCCACACAAAATCCCTACCCCCGATGAGTGCACTCCCCCTATCCCCCAAACCGACTCTCCCTTGTCCCACTCCCTTCTAAACCTATTGACATCCCCACCATCCCTCAGGTGAACCTCCTGTAGAAAACAGAAATCGAAACCCACCCCTTCTAAAAAACTAAACACCGCCCTCCTCTTAACAAAATCCCTTAACCCTCTTACATTTAAGCTAACAAAAGTAATCATCTTGAAAGAAAATTAAATTAAAATCAATACAAATCAACCTAACATCACCCAAATACTAAACCCAAATGAAAACAAAAACAGGAGGCTCACCCGATGCTCCCCTGCTCCATCTCCACCGGCGGGGACTCCCTCCGCACTCCCGATGTCCCCCCGTCTTCCTCCATCCCACCAATCCAGGATGATGGAATGGTGTTTGGCCGCTGAATGTCCAGCACCCTGGGTTTACCCCCCACCTCCTCCACTTCCCCCTCCTCGTAACTTGTTGGGAAGAGAGTGGGAGAGCCCATGTCCTCAATCATGAACAGCGTCCCCCCTTCGGCCTTGTTGGGTTGTTCCAAATCCCCCTGGAGTTGAGTGGCTGGGGAAACCAGCGAGGACACAGATGTTTCTCCCACCCCCATCGCTCGCTTGGCCACCCCCTCCCCCCTCTCGTTGTCCTCCGAGCCCCCCTTCCTTTTTCCTTTCTTTTTTTTCGGTGTTTGGTGTAGCGGGGAAACACCACCCCCCCCTCCCCCCCAGCTCCTCCACCATTCCCCTCATCTCCTCCACTAGGGCACTTGATGTTATGCTGTCCCCCCACTCCCTCCCACCTTCCCCCTCCTCCTCGTCTTCTGGTCCTTCCGCCGTCTCCTTCTTCCCCACCTCTTCCTCCTCTGCTGCTCTCTCTGGCTCCTCCACTTCCTTGCTTCTTCCTGCCTCCTTTCCTTCCTCTCCTCCTGGATCTCCTACTCCCTTGCCATCTCCATCTCTTCCTGCTGCCGCTCTTCTCTCGTCCTTTGAGGCCTTCACCTCTGGGCCTCTGGTCGGGTCTTGTTCTTGGCCTCCTCCCCCTCCTCTTCTTCCCCCATCCCCCGCTCCTGTCCCCCCTCCAGCTGCAGACGCGTATGACCGCTGACGAGCCGGGCATCCCCGCCACAGGTGTGCAGATGAGCCACACCCGTGGCACGCCTTCGGCTCGTCACAGTCCCTAGCCTCGTGCTCTCCAGATCCACAAAATCTACATTTTCTCGTGCTGCACGAGGCTAGGATATGACCGTAGGCCATACAGCGCCTGCAAAACGGGGGCTGACGTGCATAAAATAATGTCCCCCTGTCAGCCCCCAGGGAGAACATTGCCGGGGGATGAAGGTATCCGCCCAGCCCCTTCGGGTCCTCCCTAAGGAGGGCCTGGAAACCCCTTCTGCCATTCCAAAATCCAAGTGAATCTTTGAGGGCCCTTGCTGAGGAGACGTTATCCATATATCTCCCCAGAAAGGCCCTCACCTCCTCATCTTTGACATACGGATTGTACATGTTTACCGTTACAACCCTGTAATTATTCCTCGCAAGGCTGGTCACCTCATAATTGCACATTGGCTTCGTGCCTCCCACTGCTTTCGCCTTTCTTAGTACCTCATTGTGTTTTTCTTCTGTGTGTAATGCCACGTCAAAAGCTCCTTCCAATGAGTTCCCTTGTAGGCAAAACACGTCTTTAACTGACAGCTTGAAGATTCCAATCAAGATAGTCCTACCAAAGGTTTCTCGTCCAAACGGATCCAACTCCTTGTTCTTCCACGTAAACCGAACCGTGTTTGCAAGCCCGATCACAGGGACCGACCTGTATGAAGTATTTTGCGCCATCTCCTCTAGGAGATTGGCGCCCTCGACTCCTCTCTTGCTCTCTTCTCAGAAAAGGAAAAAACCCCTAAAAAGAAAAACAAAATGGCCGAGATACAATACCCAAAAATCAAAAAAACAACTTACCGCTCTCCTGTCGTCGACCTTTTGACTCAGCGAGCTCTGGGGCACCTCAGTACCAAGCTTGATCTGAGCCAAAAGGCCGAGAAGCGATAACCCACAAATTGACCCCTGCACCCGCCGGGCCCCCGGGGGTCTCGGCAGACCTCAGCGGTTTGGCAAAAGTTGTCTCCTCCCCACCCGACGCTTCCCTGGTGACAGGCGGGTGTTTTTTTTAACAAGTCGCTAATGCGTCTTTAAGTCACTAGCTCTTTAAGCCTAGTGCGACTATTTGTTCAAAGCCCGGAAAACACGTCAGTCGTCGTCGGGCTTGAACTCAATTGCCCGAGCGACTACTTTGAGTGGAAAAATACGCCGGTCGGTCGGTCGGTCAGCCGGCTTCAAGTCAAACGCCTGAGCAAAAAGTCTCGGCGTCATCTCTGTCAATTTCTCTTGAAACAAGATACCGGGCTCTGCCAGAAGCAAAGCCCTTCCAAAAATATGTTGAACTCGTAAGTGTTCCTCTCCACGGAAGTCTTTAGTAAAAGGCGAAAGGCTTGTGCGTAATGAAGAGAAACCAGAGTCGTATGGAAGTCAGAGGTCGGGGCCCGAGACACACACTGTGCACTCTAGGCCGGGTGCCCGCGGGTGGTTCCCGAACCCACTCTTCCAAGTTTGAGGGCTGTGGGTAAAAATTCACAGACAGACAGACAATCCTGGTGAAGTGATTGTATTTTTTGGGGGGGTCAAAAACACAGACAGACAGACAGACAGACAGACAGACAGACAGACAGACAGACAGACAGACAGACAGACAGACAGACAGACAGACAGACAATCCTGGTGAAGTGATTGTATTTTTTGGGGGGGGGTCAAAAACAGAGACAGACAGACAGACAGACAGACAGACAGACAGACAGACAGACAGACAGACAGACAGACAATCCTGGTGAAGTGATTGTATTTTTTGGGGGGGGTCAAAAACAGAGACAGACAGACAGACAGACAGACAGACAGACAGACAGACAGACAGACAATCCTGGTGAAGTGATTGTATTTTTTGGGGGGGTCAAAAACAGAGACAGACAGACAGACACACACACACAGAGACACACACACACACACACACAGAGACACACACACACACACACACAGACACACACACACACAGACAGAGACACACACACACACAGACACACACACACACACACACACACACAGAGACACACACACACACACACACAGACACACACAGACACACACACACACACACACACACACAGACAGAGACACACACAGACACACAGACACACACACACACACACAATCCTGGCCAATGTTTTTTTTTTTTTTATTATTTTTTTTTTTTAAAGTAAAATGGCGGGAAAACGGGGGACCCCATGAAGGGGGCTTCGCCCTTGTTTCAGTTTGGATGATTCTTCTTTTTTCATTCCTTCTCTTCTTCTGCTAGCTGTTTTACATAGCTTTGTGTATTTCTTTTTCCTTGACAATGAGAGAGAAGTGTTGCACCGTTCCCGGAGGTACTGCAATACCGGGTCGATGCGTGGAGCGGATGGAGCAAGCCCCATTTCCGACTCCCTGTTCGAAAAATCCATTTAATATGTAGTCCCCCGATGGGGGACATATCAGATATTAAACTGATAAGAACAGATTTTTTTTTTTTTAGAAAAAATAATTTATTACAATCAATAACATTCAAACAATACAAATCAAAATTTTCCTTTAAACTAAATCAATCATGGTATTTTTAATTCAACAAACAAACGAAAACCCAAACAAAACAAAAACTCAGGGGAGCATCATCCCTCCCCGTCATCCTAAACACTAACTTTCCCTATCTTCCCTTCCCTAATCTAAAATAACCCCAGCCCTAATCCCCCCTTCCATCTCTCCCGGGCAGCATGCTGCCCCCACTTCCTCTCCTCCCTCTTCATCCTCCCCCTCAGATCTCCTTCCACCCTCCTCACTATGCCTTCCACCCCACAATCTCTCCCTGTCTTAACCATGTTCTGCCTGGCTTCCCACAGCCCCCGCTTAAAGAGGCTCATGAGAAGCCAGAGCAGAAACCTATCCCTATCCGTCCCCCTCGCTCTCCCTACTCCTCTCTCTAGCCTAGCCCATGTCAATACGAAATCACCTCTAACCCTTCCTAACAACACCCGTGCCTTCGCCCATACTACTCCGGCAATGGCACAGTCCCAAAAGACATGACGCACAGTCTCCTCCCTGCCACAAGAAGGTCTTGGGCAGGTGGGGGATCGCGCCAAGCTATGCCGGTACATGGTGGAGCGCACCGGCAAACACTTGTGGAGGCTCAACCAATTCAGGTCCTTGAGCCTGTTGTCCAGACCCCGCGCCTGCACTCCCTCCCAGACCACCGCCGGGATGCCCACTACAGGTGCTGGACTTACTGCCCGTCTGACCTCCTCGTACAGGTGCCTGTGATCTAAACCTACTCGGGCGACTTCAACCTCGGGGTGCGCACGCAGCCATTTGGCCGCATGGCCAAAGTGCCACGGCAGCTGTTCCGCCCGAGGACCCGTGTTAGACCACACCATTACGCTTCTCGCCTGATACGAGAAGAACACCCGCAGGAGGTAACCGGACGGGTGTAGTACTGGCTGAGCAAGCTCCGTCAACAGAAACGAAACAAAAATGGCGTCCAGCTTGAGGGGGAGATGTGGTACCCCCCTACCTCCCTCCCCGATGGGACAGATCATGCGTGCCCTGGCGACCCACTCGTACCTGCCACCCCACATGAACTGAAACACCAGCCTCACTAGATGCCTCCTCAAACAAGCCGGCAATGGATAGATGTACGCCAAGTACAATAGAGATGGCAATACATCCACCTTGAGAACCAGGACCTTGCCTAAAAAGGACAACGACCTAGCCCTCCACATCGCTAGCTTCTTCTGTACCACTGCGATGCCCATGTTCCAGTTCAGCGTCGCTGAGCCGGAGGTCTCAAAATGGACCCCGAGTATCCTCAGGGCCCCGTTACAGAGAGATAACCCTCCGGGCACATCCGTCCTACCACTCCATCTTCCGAAAAACTTAACGGAAGACTTCGCGTGGTTAAGAACCGCCCCCGACGCTCGGGTGAAGTCCCCAATAATGGCAAGGGACCTTGTCAGGCACGAGTCCTTGCAAAGCAGCAAGGATGTGTCGTCGGCGTACTGTGTCAACTTGACACGGAGACCGCCACTTCCAGGGATCAGCAAGCCCTCCACCCCTGTGTCTGCCCTAATGGCAGCCCCCAGAGGCTCCATGTACAGAACGAAGAGGAGAACTGAGAGCGGGCATCCCTGCCTGACCCCAGACGAGAGGTCAAAAACGTCACCTAAGTGACTGTTTACGCTAACTCGGCACCCCGCTCCGACATATAATGTACGGATCCATCCTATAAACTTCTCCCCAAATCCTAATCTACCTAACACCCTGAATAGAAAGGATCTATTCACGCGATCAAAGGCTTTCGCCTGATCAAGCGCTGCTACCATTAAAGGCAGCCCCCTATCTTCTACCCAAGCGATGGAGTCCCTGATCAACTGTAGGTTCCATCTGATCGAGCGACCCTCTACCCCGCACGTCTGATCCTCATGGACGACGTAGGGAAGGGCTGTGCGCAACCGGTCTGCTAAAACCTTTGCAAGTAGCTTGTAATCTACGCACAGCATGGTCAACGGCCGCCAGTTGCCAAGGTCAGTTGCTTCCCCCTTCTTATAAAGAAGTGACAGCACACCGACAACCATTGATCCCCCCGGGACCCCCGTCTCAAGGATGGCCTTCAAGACTTCGAGGACCACTGGTCCAAGTATACCCCAAAACTTGAGGTAAAACTCGGCCGGCAGCCCATCCATCCCAGGCACCTTCCCTTTTCCCATCCTCCTGAGAGCGCTCTCAACCTCCTCGAGGGAGATCTGAGCCTCCATCACATCTCTAATGTCCTCCGGCAATCGCCGGGACAAGTGTTCTAAAAACACATCTCCCTGCTCTACATCTATTACCCTCTCTTTAAATAAACCTCGGTAATGATCAGTTGTTACCCTGACCATTTCCTCCGGTTTTCTAACTATGCTACCATCTTCTTTCCTCACCCCATGCATTATCTTCCTACTCTGTCTGCCCTTAACCGACTTAAAGAACATAGCGGAACAAGTCTCATTATGTTCTAGAAAGCCATTATGCGCCCGCTCCAGGAAAGCTCGAGCCTTCCGCTCCTGCAGCTCCCTGAGCTGCGCCTTCAGGTCAGTGGATCTCTCCCAGTCAATCGACCCGCCGAGGTTGCCTGCCTCGTACTCGAGTTCGAGCAACCTTTGGATACGATCCACCTCCCTCCTTTCCTCCCTTTTTTTCCTCCTGCAATATCCTATTATAAAGGCCCTAATCCTTACCTTAACTAAATCCCACCACTCTAACACCCCCTCACACATGGACCGGAGGCCTTCAAGCCCCCGAAAGAAACCAAAGAAGGTGTCAACGAAAGCTTGCTCCTCCAGCACATCCCGATCTAATTTCCAGTACCCCCTACCGAAGAGGCAGACTGGCGACCCCACCTGCAGGAGCACCCCGTCGTGATCTGAAAAGAACACAGGCAACAGCCGCCCAGACAACTGACCCAAAGACCTGGATACAAAAATGTAGTCGAGCCTCCGCGCAACCCCCCGGGAGTTGCGCCATGTGGGACCAGCCATTGTCGGAGTAGTGTGCAGGCCTCCATCAACCAGACCATGGCAAGCCATTAGCCCGGTGATGGATCCTGCACTACTATCCCTCACTAACCCTAAATCTATGTTAAAATCCCCACCTATCACCAAGTGCCTATTTGTAACACACAGGGGCGCCAGACAGTCCACCATCTCCCTCCTGTCTGCCGCCACCTGTGGCCCATACACCACCACTAACCTATACCTACTATCCCTAAAAGTGACATCCACCCCCAACACCCTCCCCTGCATTACAACAAAAGATCCCTCCACCTTCACCTCCCTATTCCCAAACAAAATCCCCACCCCTGTAGAATGCACCCCACCTATACCCCAAACTGACTCCCCCTTATCCCACTCCCTACTAAACCTGATGACATCCCCTCCATCCCTCAGGTGAACCTCCTGTAAAAAACAAACATCAAAACCCACCCCCTCCAAAAAACTAAAAACCGCCCTCCTCTTAACAAAATCCCTCAAACCCCTTACATTTAAACTAAAAATATTAACAGAAAATGTCATTTAAATTTATAACCCTACATCAACGAAATGAAACCCCAAAATAACAAAACAACAGGAGACTCACCCGATGCTCCCCTGCTTCTTCTCATCCGGCAGGGACGTCTTCTCCTCTCCTGACGTCCCCCCGTCCTCCTCCATCTCTCCAACCCAGGATGCAGGCATGGTGTTAGGCCTTGGAGTGCCCTGCATCCTGGGTTCCCCACCAACACCCTCCGTTCCTCTCTCCCTGTAGGCTTCTGGACTGAGATCGAGAGCAGGGGACCCCATCTCCCCAAGCAGGAGTTGAGATCCCCCCTCAGACACCCAGCCCAGCGCCACGCCCTGGGAGTCACCCTCCACCAGACGTTGAGGGGCCGAGGAAAACAGAGAGGACAAGGCCTTTCCTCCCTCCCCCATCACACGCTTGGCCATCCCCTCCACACCCCCCTCCCTCTCACTGCATTCCGGGCCCCCCCTCTTCCCTTTCTTCTTTGGCGTTGGAGGCAGCGGAGAGACACCACTCCCCCTCTCCGCTAGCTCCTCCACCATTCCCCTCAACTCTTCAACGAGGGCGCTCGACATGCTGTCCCCCCACTCCTTCCCTCCTTCTGCTCCTTCTTCTGGTCCCGTCTTCACTTCTCCCTCCATTTCTGCCACCGTTCCCTCCTCCACCTCCTCTCTCTCCACCGTCCCAGTCTCCTTCTTCTCCGCTCCTCCACCTCCTTCCACCTCCTCTCCTTTTGTTCCGGCCTTCTCGGCTCCTCGCCTCTCTCCTCTCGTAGCCTCCTTCCTCCCGTCCTCTTCCTGTGCCATCCTTTCCCCTGTGCCATTACTGTCATCCGCTCCCTTTCGTTCTCTCCTCCCTCCATCCCCCGTTCCCCCTCCAGCTGCAGAGGCGTATGACCTTTGACGAGCCGGGCAATCACGCCACAGGTGTGCTGATGAACCACACCCG
>NW_021823039.1:60000-63478 GCF_901001165.1 Salmo trutta
TTTTCCTCCTACAATATCCTATTATAAAGGCCCTAATCCTTACCTTAACTAAATCCCACCACTCTAACACCCCCTCGCACATGGACCGGAGGCCTTCAAGCCCCCGAAAGAAACCAAAAAAGGCATCAACGAAAGCTTGCTCCTCCAGCACATCCCGATCTAATTTCCAGTACCCCCTACCGAAGAGGCAGACTGGCGGCCCCCACCTGCAGGAGCACCCCGTCGTGATCCGAGAAGAACACAGGCAACAGCTGCCCAGACAACTGACCCAAAGACCTAGATAGAAAAATGTAGTCGAGCCTCCGCGCAACCCCCCGAGAGTTGCGCCATGTGGGACCAGCCATTGCCGGAGTAGTGTGCAGGCCTCCATCAACCAGACCATGGCAAGCCATTAGCCCGGTGATGGAGCCTGCACTACTATCCCCCCCTACCCCTAGATCTATATTAAAATCCCCCCCTATCACTAAGTGCCTATTTGTAACACACAGGGGCGTCAGACAGTCCACCATCTCCCTCCTGTCTGCCGCCACCTGTGGCCCATACACCACCACTAACCTATACCTACTATCCCTAAAAGTGACATCCATCCCCATAACCCTCCCCTGCATAACCATAAAGAACCCTCCACCTTTACATCTCTGTGCCCACACAAAATCCCTACCCCCGATGAGTGCACTCCCCCTATCCCCCAAACCGCCTCTCCCTTGTCCCACTCCCTTCTAAACCTATTGACATCCCCACCATCCCTCAGGTGAACCTCCTGTAGAAAACAGAAATCGAAACCCACCCCTTCTAAAAAACTAAACACCGCCCTCCTCTTAACAAAATCCCTTAACCCTCTTACATTTAAGCTAACAAAAGTAATCATCTTGAAAGAAAATTAAATTAAAATCAATACAAATCAACCTAACATCACCCAAATACTAAACCCAAATGAAAACAAAAACAGGAGGCTCACCCGATGCTCCCCTGCTCCATCTCCACCGGCGGGGACTCCCTCCGCACTCCCGATGTCCCCCCCGTCTTCCTCCATCCCACCAATCCAGGATGATGGAATGGTGTTTGGCCGCTGAATGTCCAGCACCCTGGGTTTACCCCCCACCTCCTCCACTTCCCCCTCCTCGTAACTTGTTGGGAAGAGAGTGGGAGAGCCCATGTCCTCAATCATGAACAGCGTCCCCCCTTCGGCCTTGTTGGGGTTGTTCCAAATCCCCCTGGAGTTGAGTGGCTGGGGAAACCAGCGAGGACACAGATGTTTCTCCCACCCCCATCGCTCGCTTGGCCACCCCCTCCCCCCTCTCGTTGTCCTCCGAGCCCCCCTTCCTTTTTCCTTTCTTTTTTTTCGGTGTTTGGTGTAGCGGGGAAAACACCACCCCCCCCTCCCCCCCAGCTCCTCCACCATTCCCCTCATCTCCTCCACTAGGGCACTTGATGTTATGCTGTCCCCCCACTCCCTCCCACCTTCCCCCTCCTCCTCGTCTTCTGGTCCTTCCGCCGTCTCCTTCTTCCCCACCTCTTCCTCCTCTGCTGCTCTCTCTGGCTCTCCACTTCCTTGCTTCTTCCTGCCTCCTTTCCTTCCTCTCCTCCTGGATCTCCTACTCCCTTGCCATCTCCATCTCTTCCTGCTGCCGCTCTTCTCTCGTCCTTTGAGGCCCTTCACCTCTGGGCCTCTGGTCGGGTCTTGTTCTTGGCCTCCTCCCCCTCCTCTTCTTCCCCCATCCCCCGCTCCTGTCCCCCCTCCAGCTGCAGACGCGTATGACCGCTGACGAGCCGGGCATCCCCGCCACAGGTGTGCAGATGAGCCACACCCGTGGCACGCCTTCGGCTCGTCACAGTCCCTAGCCTCGTGCTCTCCAGATCCACAAAATCTACATTTTCTCGTGCTGCACGAGGCTAGGATATGACCGTAGGCCATACAGCGCCTGCAAAACGGGGGCTGACGTGCATAAAATAATGTCCCCCTGTCAGCCCCCAGGGAGAACATTGCCGGGGGATGAAGGTATCCGCCCAGCCCCTTCGGGTCCTCCCTAAGGAGGGCCTGGAAACCCCTTCTGCCATTCCAAAATCCAAGTGAATCTTTGAGGGCCCTTGCTGAGGAGACGTTATCCATATATCTCCCCAGAAAGGCCCTCACCTCCTCATATTTGACATACGGATTGTACATGTTTACCGTTACAACCCTGTAATTATTCCTCGCAAGGCTGGTCACCTCATAATTGCACATTGGCTTCGTGCCTCCCACTGCTTTCGCCTTTCTTAGTACCTCATTGTGTTTTTCTTCTGTGTGTAATGCCACGTCAAAAGCTCCTTCCAATGAGTTCCCTTGTAGGCAAAACACGTCTTTAACTGACAGCTTGAAGATTCCAATCAAGATAGTCCTACCAAAGGTTTCTCGTCCAAACGGATCCAACTCCTTGTTCTTCCACGGTAAACCGAACCGTGTTTGCAAGCCCGATCACAGGGACCGACCTGTATGAAGTATTTTGCGCCATCTCCTCTAGGAGATTGGCGCCCTCGACTCCTCTCTTGCTCTCTTCTCAGAAAAGGAAAAAAACCCCTAAGAAGAAAAACAAAATGGCCGAGATACAATACCCAAAAATCAAAAAAACAACTTACCGCTCTCCTGTCGTCGACCTTTTGACTCAGCGAGCTCTGGGGCACCTCAGTACCAAGCTTGATCTGAGCCAAAAGGCCGAGAAGCGATAACCCACAAATTGACCCCTGCCACCCGCCGGGCCCCGGGGGTCTCGGCAGACCTCAGCGGTTTGGCAAAAGTTGTCTCCTCCCCACCCGACGCTTCCCTGGTGACAGGCGGGTGTTTTTTTTTAACAAGTCGCTAATGCGTCTTTAAGTCACTAGCTCTTTAAGCCTAGTGGACTATTTGTTTCAAGCCCGGAAAACACGTCAGTCGTCGTCGGGCTTGAACTCAATTGCCCCGAGCGACTACTTTGAGTGGAAAAATACGCCGGTCGGTCGGTCGGTCAGCCGGCTTCAAGTCAAACGCCTGAGCAAAAAGTCTCGGCGTCATCTCTGTCAATTTCTCTTGAAACAAGATACCGGGCTCTGCCAGAAGCAAAGCCCTTCCAAAATATGTTGAACTCGTAAGTGTTCCTCTCCACGGAAGTCTTTAGTAAAAGGCGAAAGGCTTGTGCGTAATGAAGAGAAACCAGAGTCGTATGGAAGTCAGAGGTCGGGGCCCGAGACACACACTGTGCACTCTAGGCCGGGTGCCCGCGGGTGGTTCCCGAACCCACTCTTCCAAGTTTGAGGGCTGTGGGTAAAAATTCACAGACAGACAGACTCCTGGTGAAGTGATTGTATTTTTTGGGGGGGTCAAAACACAGACAGACAGACAGACAGACAGACAGACAGACAGACAGACAGACAGACAGACAGACAGACAGACAATCCTGGTGAAGTGATTGTATTTTTTGGGGGGGTCAAAAACAACAGACAGAGACAGACAGAACAGACAGAC